>NW_028317964.1:4739807-5043653 GCF_062004578.1 Staurois parvus | reverse complement strand
CCACTTGCTCAAGGATCAGCTGAGAGATCCTCCGCTGATGTGTCCGCCCCGTTTAAAAGGGGCCTTGCACTTCCTTTTCTGGTGCAACCATTTTTTTCAACATTTAACCAAGTGAGCACCAAGTACGCAGGGGCTACAAATGAAAATGGCACAGAAGAGTAAACATGTCAAGGTGCTAAATATAATTTGATAATTTAACATGTAAACCAGAGAATAGGAAGACCAGGAGGGATACCTCGCAAAAAGAATTTAAAAAATTACAAAATTTTGTGCTTTCCATCTCAACGGCATATACAGTATATTTGAAATGTATTTTTTATATATTTTGTAATAACGCGTTTCAACATGCAGTGTGTGTGTGTATATATATATGTGTGTGTGTGTGTGTGTGTGTGTGTGTGTGTGTGTATATACATATATATATTTATTTAAATATATTTTGAAATATATTGAATATGGCTAAAATTGAAGCATTTCATATATATGTCAATATATTTGGGAAGAATATTTTTAAAATATATTTCACATATATTTTTCTTCCATGTGGGTAGAGACCCCAAGAATAGGAGAGAGAATGGAAAAAGAGGGAAATCATTTTCAATAGATTTACCACAAGGCCCTGTGATTTGGAAAGGAACATAATTTTATGCTATACTTGTTCATCAACGCAATCTGTGTAATCAAGAGTCATGGCTTCCTGCTTGAGCTTTCTTCTTTTCCCTATGTCCTTAGCCATGGCCCAGCATCTTCTTTTTCCTGTTAGTGAGTTCATCCAATCACCATACTCTGTCAGACAATTTGACGTTTTCTCCTTATTTTTGCCACTTTTACCCTCTTAGACATTTGATCTTCAGTCATACTTTTAATATGGTCGGATTATTTAAAAGGTAACTCAACTTTCATGGGGGAAAAAATAGTAAAAAAAAAATATATAGGGTTTACAATTGCTACACAAGTCCTATTGTAATTGAATAACATTAAAAATTATTTATTTATTTCAGGTACTTATATAGCGCCGTCAATTTACGCAGAGCTTACATATATATTGTACATTCACATCAGTCCCTAACCCTCAAGGGGTGTACAATCTAAGGTCCCTACTCACATTCATACATACTATGGACAATTTAGACAGGATCCAATTAACCTACCTGCATGTCTTTGGTGCGTGGGAGGAAACCGGAGTTCCCTGGAGGAAACCCACGCAGGCACAGGGAGAACATGCAAACACCAGGCAGGTGGTGCCGTGGTTGGGATTCGAACCAACGACCCGAGTACTGCCAGACGGAAGTGCTAACCACTAAGCCACTGTGCCGCCACAAAAATTACAAAATTACCTTTCTTTTTTCAATCTGCAGAGCTTTAATTTTCTGTAAAATGTAGTTTAATATGGCTACCTGGAGGCTTTTTGTACACAGATGGTGTACAGAACACCCCCAGATAAGTAATTTCCTGTTTGCGTGATTGGCTCACTGACTTTCCCAGAAGTTTGCTCTTAGATACAAGTTAGATTTTTGGCATCCCTTGCAATGAAAATGTAATTTTTGGTGACATACACCCCCCCCCCAAAAAAAAAAAAGTCACATCTAAAGGGATGCAGACCCTGCAACTTTCCTCATTGGAGCCCTGCAAGTGCAGCAGCTGGTTTATAATTATAAAACCACTCCCATACAGATTCACTCTGCACTTGAACACAGACAAACAGGTATTTCTTCAGAATACCAAAGGGTAGGAAACTGCAACAAAGCTCGATAAAATACTTGCAATGTACATGGATCACCCAGAGGGAAATGTTTGTTTTTTTTCTCAACAAAAGTGGAGTTACTCTTTTAGTAACGCATATTATTGCTGATGGTCAAGCATCCATATCTTTTGTAAAGCTGTTTCATATCAGGGTTTTTTCTCTTTTCAAGTACATTTCCCTTTGTTTGCATCCCTTGACAGAAGATGGGTTAGAAACTGTTTTTACAGGCCATAATATCTACTGAAAATCATTGCACATATTTTACTTTCTATACCAATATCATTCACATTTTCTCAGTATTAAAGTTAAAGAAAGATTTGACTTGTTTGAGCTCATATACCATCAGATGTATGAGGGGTTTGTGTTTTCTGTTTTTATCCCTTCTAGACACAGGTGAACATAGTTTACGAAACCCATCCTATCTGCATCTTTTTCCATTAGGAAAACTTGCATTGGTGTCTCCTTTGATCTTGCAAAAATCCTACCCCTATCAAGCAACCCCAGTATTTGAAAAAGAAGTATACTTCCATCTTTAACCCCTTGACGCCAACGTAACACAAATATGCCACGGCACCACCTGCCTGGAGTTTGCATGTTCTCCCTGTGGCTGCGTGGGTTTCCTCTGGGTACTCCGGTTTCCTCCCACACTCCAAAGACATGCTGGTAGGTGAATTGGATCCTGTCTAAATTGTCCCTAGTATGTGTATGTATGAATGTGAGTTAGGGACCTTAGATTGTACGCCCCTTGAGGGTTAGGGACTGATGTGAATGTACAATATATATATGTGTAAAGCACTGCATAAATTGATGGCGCTATGTAAGTACCTGAAAGAAATAAATAAATAAATAAATATGCAGCCCCACTGCACTGGACATTTTGCCCTGGGGCCGCATATTTGCATATCTCCCTATATGCAGGCAGACCAGAGTCTCACTGAGAGGCCCAGGTTCCGTACCTCCCGATTCTTGGTTACCTGATTGCTGTGATTGCCTTTGATTGGCTATCACAGTGATCAGTCACTGTGAAGCCCACCCCCATGTTTTCTCTCTCTGAATGGAGGAGAGAGATTCATTGTATCTTTCTCTTTAGAGAAAAAAAACAAAAATGTGTCCTCATGCACACTGGACATTTTTACAGCGGCTGATTTTGGCTTTTGACGTTTTTTCTATATTTAGTAAATCACCCAGCATGTTATCCTATGTGTCCATGCACACATAGACTGTAATCAGTGTTTTTTTGTGGCTGGAAAAAAAACCCCAGGACTAGTAGTTTCTAGAGGGGTTTTTTAGCTGTAAAAACGATCTAATGCTGAAAAGCGCGACAAAACATGGTAAATCGCGACAAACCAGCATTTTTGGACTTTTTTTTTTACCAAAAAATCATTTTTTCTTTTGGTAAAAAAAAAAAAAAAACTCTAAAAACTGCGAACGCTGCACAACACTGCACAATGCCACTAAACACATACAAAGATGCTGAAAAACTCACGTTTTAAAAGTGAATTTACACAGCTAACCTTACCAGCGTTATTTAAACACCCCGTGTGCATGGAGCTTAAAAAATAAATAAAAATAAAAGATACCTAGATCGAAGTTTGATCCAGGTCAGCGCCAGGGTTAGAGTTTGGGTCAAGTAAGGATCAAAGGTCAGGTTTTGGGTATTATTTTTTTTTTTTTACTTAGTGTCAGTGTGTTTTAGGTAGGACAAAAAAAGAAGCAAAATATACACTTGTTTCTGGGCTGTACTACAGGTACAAAAACAAATAACATACACATATGTGGCATCGCTGTGATCGTCAGAAGCAGGAGAATGTTTTTTGGGTTGTTCTTTGGTGGTAGGTTATGGTAGTAACAAGAAATATACAGCTAAATTTAAAATAAATATACATATATACTGTACATATATATATATATATATGTGTGTGTGTGTGTGTGTGTATATATATATATATTTTTTTTTTTTTTTACTATTTTGGGCCAAACGATATCCATAACCATCCAATTACCACCAAATGAAAGCCCAATTTGTCCTGAAAAATAAAAAACGCAGTATAATTCACCTGGATGTACAAAGTAGTTCTGATGATATGTATAGTTTTACTAACACATGCCAACGTTGCAAAATTGTGCTCAGGCATTAAGATTTGTTTTTAAGGTGCGAAGGAGTTATTATATTTCTCTAGTAACATTAAAAAGACGTCAATGCATTATCCTTCTTCAGTCTATTGATAATATTTGGGACCCTTAACTAGAACAGCTGGGGCATATCTGTGCAGTACTGCTTGCAGTGGTACGTTCTTCTCTCCTATCTCGTTTTTAAGGTTTGCTGTCTTCTCTCGTGGTTATATGGCTCTTTTTACTCAATGCTATCTAAAATCAAAAGGTAGTTTAATGTATTTCTATTCCATACCTAAGGGTGTTTTTTTTTTAACATTTGCCCTTGGGTCTGGACTCTCTGCTCCGTGACCCTAACCCAGCAAATGTACACCCTAAAGTCTATTAGACCATGCAATGTTCAGCACCCTCGGGCCTGGATAGATGCAAGGGAAAATTGTCTTGGGACATTCCTGACCTTGAAACTGAGAATTGGGATGTTTGGCACCATCTTTCAACAGCTGGTATCGCCTAAAAGAAAGACTCATTTAGTATAAAGTCATTCACTGCATCCACATCACCCCCCCCCCCCCCCCCCCTCCTATCAGACTTGGCAGACTTCCTTCTCAGCAGGCTCCTGGAAATATCCTCACTCACTTGCAGACTCTATGGGGTTTATTTACTAAAGCTGGAGAGTCCAAAATCAGACTCCCTTCTGCATAGAAACCAATCAGCTTCTAACCTCAGCTTGTTCAATGAAGCTTTGGCAATCAAACCTGGAAGCTGATTGGTTTCTGTGCAGAAGTGAGTCTGATTTTGGACTCTCCAGCTTTAGTAAATAAACCCCTATATGTTTTCTGATAAAATGGAACTTTATTGGACACAGGTTTTGGCGCACATTTGATCCTAAAGTGTTACTAAACCCAGGACCCTGTATTCACTATATCTGGTCTCCCACAGTACACACTACATGGAAATGCGATTTTAGTAAACAAACTCCTTTTCTCATCAGCAGTTAGAGCAGTCTTGTGACGTCTATCTATGTTCAATGTTCATACGAGCACATGTTAAAGCTTGTAGGAGGAGTTTCCATATTACTGTAGGAGGATGCAGGACCCCTGACCTTTTTTCTTGACAGTGCTGATTGGCCCTGTGCTGATCACATCCATTCTCCCAAGAAAAAAAAACCTCTCTAGCAACACACACCAATCTGAGCATGTGCAGAGTGACCCCACACAATATGTCTTATAAGGTGATAAAAGGGGGACACTGGAAGAAGGGGAGGAGAAAGGGAAGGGGGGGAGAAGAGAAGTCAAACCACGTGTTTACACAATGCAGAGAATTAACCCCTTAGGTTCCACAGTGAGTATAACAAGCATGCTTTACTGCATATACAGACTGATTTTACAGTTGTGGGTTTAGTAACACTTGAACTTCCCTCCCTATCCCTGCACAGGTGCGAGTTTGCCTTTTTGGGCTAGCGGACCTCTTAGCACAAAACAAAGTTACCAAGACTCTGTTGGGACTTTTATTCTGTGTGCACAAAGCAGTTGTATTAAAAGATTAGTCCTCCTCAATACTAAGCAATTACTGGATGTCCTTGATTAATGCAGCCCTGCCCTTGTACAGGGCAACCTACAATAATAGGATGCCTAAACAAATTCACCAAGGCATGGTCCCAGTGGTTGGCGTCCTCTGCTTCCAGTCCTCTGGAATTTGATTGATCCTGTTTAACCACTTCAAGTCCAGACACTTTCACCCTTTTCCTGTCCAGGCCAATTTTCAGCTTTCCGTGCTACCTTATTACACTTTGAATGACAATTGCGCGGTCATGCAACATTGTACCCATATGAATTTTTTAGCATTTTTTTGAGGCAGATAAAACTTTATTTTGGTGGTATTTATTCACCGCTGGGATTTTTATTTTTTGTGCTATATAAATGAAAATCTAAACATTTTGGGAAAAAAAAAGTGTTTTTCTTATAAAATTTAGCAAATAATCTTTCTTCATAAATCTTGGCCAAAATGTATTCAGCTATCGTTTTATTAAAAAAAAAAATAACCCAAATTAGTTTATAACCAAAAATTATAATTAAAAAAAAAATGTTTTACATTTTTATTTTTTTTATATTTTTTTTTTTTTAACATACCATCACCCTAGAAGTACATTGTCACTGTACTACTTATGGGGGGTGATGAAGATTTTTTTTTTCTTTCTTTACACGGATTGCTTTCTCCTCTCTGGCTGCATTCCTGCAGCCACTGAGAAATGCTGTGTGAGCTGTGATTGGTCACAGCTCAGGGGCGGACTGACCATTCGAGCACTCGGGCAGTGCCCGAGGGCCCGGAATCAGTAGGGGGCCCCATGAAATGCCCCTGGTACCTTTTTATAGGCTTTTTTGGTTGTACTTTGAGTGTGGGCAAGGACACGGGCCCCATGATTCCCTATTGCCCAGGGGCCCCATGAATTGTCAGTTGTGAATAGCCCTGTACCATGTGAGCTCTGTGATCATTCACAGATTTCACAAGTAGTAAGCAATGATATCAGGAAGGGACTTCTAACTTACTACTATTCATGTGATCATTGATTGGCCACACAGAGGTCTCGTACAGCGATCGGTGTTCCACTGTGTCCGGATCGAGGTGCTCGTGCTCCCAGGGAGCTCGTACAGGCAGGGAACGTGGAAAGATATTTATAAAAGGCCACCTGCTCCTGCACTGCTCCCATCCGGCCGTTTATGTACATGGGCCGGACGGGAAGTGGTTAATTTCAACTGAGACTGTCTAACTTTGGTCACCTGCAGCTCCAGGTAAGTACAGGGCTGGGATCGTTATCAATCACTGACTATTAACAATTGAATGCATCTCATGTTTCTGCAATTGCCCTCCTCTGTTTTGTCTAAAGGGATTGTCTCCCTACTGGAGACATCTGTGCATTGACATCCTGGAACCACCACCTCTCTATGTCTATGTATATCTCCTCCTTGTTCTTGTGTTGGCACCCTGTACAGAGCAACATCACTTTCAGTGGGGGAGATTTATTAAAACTGGAGCACTCAGAATCTGGTACAGCCGTGCATGGAAGCCAATCAGCTTCAAACTTCAGCATGATCAATTAAGCTTTGGCAATAAAACCTGGAAGCTGATTGGTTTCTATGCAGAGCTGCACTAGATTTTACACTGTCCAGTTTTAGTGAATAACACCCATTGCCTAATGCTCTTGGAGGTAATGTTTGTAAACCAACCAGAGTAAACTTACTAAAAAAACTTAAATTATTAATATTATTATACAGGATTTATAATAGCGCCAATAGTTCACAAAATGCTTTGCAACATAAATAAAAAGAATTATATATATATATATATATATATGAAGATATCTTACCTTGTTTTTTACCTTACAGTCCTAAACCCTAGTTGGTGTTGGAACACCTTTTCTTGTGTACAGGGAGAGAAGAGCAGCCCTGGATACAAACTGTCTGCATTTAGAGGTGGATATCCATTCCTGTGTGCTGATAAACACTCAGATGTGCAGCCACAGCCTGTCATTGATTTGTACAGACATCTGTGTGCACCTGTCACACCTGGGCCCAGAGATGCACTCATTATGCAGGATATACAACTCTGTTTTACTCACTTTTACCCCCTTCCTGCCCAGGCCAATTTTCAACTTTCAGTGCTGTCACACTTTGAATGACAATTGTGCGGTCGTGCAACACTACCCATATGAAATTTTTATCATTTTTTCACACAAATAGAGCTTTCTTTTGGTGTTATTTAATCACCACTGGGGTTTTTATTTTTTTGCACTATAAACAAAAAAAAGCAAAAAATTTGAAAAAAAAAGTTTTTCTTTGTTTCTGTTATTAAATTTTGCAAACAGGTAATTTTTCTCGTTCACTGATGTGTGTTGATGAGGCTGCACTGATAGGCAGTAGTGATGGGCACTGATAGGCTGCACTGATGAGGCGGCACTGGTGGGCATTGATGATGCTGCACTGATATGCAGCAAAGATGGGCACAAAGAGGCAGCACTGCCAGATGGCACTGCTGGGCTCAACTGATGGGTGGAACTGCTGGGCACTGATGATCAGGGTACTGATCATCAGTGCCCTGATTCTCAGTGTGGATGTCCCGTGACAGCGTGAGGAAAGTGCTGCAGATAACCGGCAACTGTATTTACATTGTGATCTGCTGTGTCATTGGACACAGCTGATCACATAAAAGACAGCTGTGATTGGCCTTTTTAGCTAGTCATGTGATCAGCTCTGGCTGTAGGATCACTGACAGTGCTGGGGGCGCGTTCTGGGAGGACATCATATGACACCTTTCCAGAACTGGACAACCGTGCTGTAGCCATCATTCGGCTATAGTGCGGTTGGCAAGTGGTTAAAGCAGAGCTCCAGTCAAAATTAAAAAAAATAAAAGTTAGTGACTTTTAAAACAATAGAGACTCACCTGTCCCTTGCACCATCTGTGTTCTCATCACAGCCGGGTTCAACGGCCATCCTGTGTCCTCAGCACCAGCATCTTCAGTGTGACTTTGACAGCTCGCAGCTTCACATCCCAGTGCCCACTGCACATGTGTGAGTAGCGCTGTGCTTTTGAATGGTCCCATAATTTTCTGGGACCTGTCACTTGTCCCACAAAACTACGGGGGGGGGAGGGGTAAACAACTTCTGCCTTAGATCGCCTAGGCGAACTCAGCACTAGTGAGAGCAGGTACCTGTCTTATTTTGTGTAACTGCTCCTTCCTTGCACCTAAAGATTAAATCCCTAACAGGGAGCTGGGGACAAGGCCTTAAAGCACAACTTCCCGTTTTGGGTGGAGCTTCGCTTTGAGCTTTTCAGCTAGTCTCACATACCCTGTACATCCCTTTTTTTCCATTCATTTTTGCTGTTAGTCGATACATTTTAATGTTAATATGTGCCTTGCTCGTGCATGTCAAAGCATATATGTCCTTGGGTGGGAAGAGTGATTCATTTTTTTAGAGCCAGCTATTTCCTTCAATGTAAATGTAATCCTAGCGGCTATAGAGCTGTTGGATTACCTTTACAGGCGTCAGAAAGAGACCCCACCACTTCTGCCACCATTGCCACTGGATGCGACCAACGGCATTGGCTTCCGGGCACACAATTAGCAAAACTGATGTTATTCATCCCACTGTGTTATGTCAGAAACCGCAGGCGACGAGAATTTAGTCAATTCCGAATTCGGTCTCATGTAAACAAGCCATTTCTGGCTTGTGAAAGCATGCAATCAAACAATCTCATTTTAGTCAGATGCTTTGGAGACCCCAGATCTCTCCATAAAGAGGACCTGTCATAGTGTTGTTCATCTCTTATGATAGCAATAAAAGTGATTAAAAAAATGAAAGGGACAATGTAATTTTTTTAAATAAAATGAAAAAAATAAAATTAAAAGTGCCCCTGTTCCCCCATGCTCACACACAAATCCAAATGTGCACATCAGTCCCGCAGACATATGTAAACAGTGATCACGTCAGAGCTAGAGTAATAATTCTAGCTCCGGGCCTCCTGCGTAACTCTGAACTGGTAACCTGTAAATTAAAGCATCGCCTATGGAGTTTTTTTAGGTACCATAGCTTGGCACCGTTCCATGGACATACGCACTTTTAAAGCGTGGCATGTTAGGTATCCATTTACTTGACGTAACAACATAGTTTATATTTTACCAAACAATTGGGTATTATATTGTGCTGTTGTGCATTAAAATTCATTAAAGTGTAATTTTTTCTTAAAGGTTGTGTTTGAAATACCACTGCACAACTATTATGTGGTATAAAGCACCCAACATTTTATTCTCTAGAGCAGACTTTTTCAGCCGGAGTGCCTTGAGGTTTCTTCAGGGGTGCCTTGGCATATTGTCTATAAATTGCCCAAAACTTGTATACAAGCCAGCTGGTGGAAGAAGCCTGCCTTTTAGTTACACAAAGCCACGACCTCCTGCTTTCTAGCTTCCTTGTCTCCTCCTCCCATGCTTATCTCGAGGACTTCTCCAGAGCCTCCCCCATCCTCTGAAACTCTCTACCACAATCTATCGTCTACTCTGCCCACTTTTAGGAGATCTCTGAAAATCTCTTTAGGGGAGCCTATCCCACCTTCAGTTAATAACGGAATCTTCTATTCCTCATATCAGTTCATCCCCCACAGTTATTACCTTTTGAACCACCAGCCCCTCCCTCTTAGATTGCAAGCTCCAAGGAACAGAGTCCTCCTAACCCTTTTGTATTGAACTGTAATGTTACTGTATTGTCTCCTTGTATATGGTAAAGCGCTGAGCAAACTGTTAGCGCTATATACAGTAAATCCGGTATAATAATAATTCACCTCTAACTTTGGGTGTCCTACATGTATGGATGTTGCTGCATTATATAAAACTATTAGAATAGTTTTTACATTTTAGAATGGAGTGCCTCAAGACTGTCCATAGTTTTAAAGGGTGCCTTGGGACTCTCCATAAGTTTAGAGGGTGCCTTGCCTTAAAAAAGGTAGAGAAAGGTTGCTCTAGGGCATCTGCTTAAAAGCATATATAATGTTTGGGGGTTCTAAGTAGTTCTCTTGCAAAAAAAAAAATGTTTTTGTTAGACCTATACAGGATGATTTTGGATTAGTAGTTTGTGCAATGCAAATTAAATGTTCTTATTCCTTTACAGTTTTATTGACTTAGCACAGATGATGCCCTATTTATCCACTGGAAGCTCTTGGCAGTGAGCAAAATGCTGAGGAGTACTAAACTCCTTCCTGAACATGACTGGTATTTAGATCTACAGAGCTGAACATTTGAAGCTGAACATTTATTACAGATTTTATATATATATATATATATATATATATATATATATATATATATATATATACACACATATATACACACAGTGGTACCTTGGTTTACGAGTTCCTCGGTTAACGTAATTTTCGGTTTACGAATGAAAATCTATTTAAAATTATGCCTCGGTGTACAATTTTTTTACTAATTTTTTTTGCGATACGAAGTGGTGATTTTTAAATGCAATTGCCAGCTTTTTTTTTCTTCACTATAGCTCACAGGATTAGCTGTCACTTTCCCCAGAGGTAAAAGAAACTTTGTTTCTTTTAACTTGGGGAAATAAACTAAAAGAAAACTCTCTTTTAGCTGGGGGGAAAGTGACAGCTGAATTTCTGAGCTATAGTGAAGAAAAAAAAGTGTAATTACATTTAAAAACCAGCACCATAATAAATAAAAAAAACGGCGTGGGGTCACCCCTCCCATCCATACCAAGCCCTTCGGGTCTGGTATGGATTTTAAGGGGAACTCCCACACCAAAATTTAAAAAAAGATTGGCATGGGGGTCCCCCCCAAAATCCATACTAGGCCCTTATCCGAGCATGCAGCCCGGAAGGTCAGGAAAGGGGGAGGACGAGCGAGCGCCTCCTCCCTTCCTGAACGATACCAGGCCATATGCCCTCAACATGGCTCCCCCCCCAAGCACCTTGTCCTCATGCTGATGGGGACAAGGGCTTCTTCCCCACAACCCTGGCTGGTGGTTGTGGGGGTTTGCATGCAGGGAGCTTATTGGAATCTGGAAGCCCCTTTTAACAAGGGGGCCCCCAGATCCCGCCCCCCCATGTGAATGAGTATGGGGTACATTGTCCCGATACTCATTCACAAAAAACAAAAAGTGTAGTGTGAAAAAAAACAGGACACGGTCTTTGACAAATCCTTTATTAAAAGAAAAAACTAAAAGAATGTCCCCCGCAGTAGATCACACATCAATCACGATGTCCACCGCCGACCCGAAAAAATAAAAAAAGGTTCCGTTCCTGACGATGGCTGCCAGCCCTCTGCCTGCTCCGGTGGTTTGATAGTTCTTAAATAGGTAAGAGGCGGGGCCACCAAGGGACATCACGCATGTGACCACACTCCAAGTGACATCAATGATGTCACATGGGGCAGGGTCACTCGGGTGATGTCCCCAGGTAGCCCCGCCCCTTACCTGTTTAAGAACTGTCAAGCCAGCTCAGAGGGCTGGCAGCCATCGTCGGGAACGGAACCTTTTTTTTTTTCTTTTTCTTTTTTCGGGTCGGCGGCGGACATTGTGATTGACGTTGGATCTACTGCAGGGGACATTCTTTTAGTTTTTTCTTTTAATAAAGAACTTGTCAAAGACTGTGTCCTGTCTTTTTTCATATTACACGTTTTTTATTTTGTGAATCTGTATCGGGATCTTGTACCCCATACTCATTCACATGGAGGGGGCTGGGATCTGGGGTCCCCCTTGTTAAAGGGGGATTCCAGATTCCGATAGGTCCCCTGCCCGCAGACCCCCATGGTTGTCACTACTAAAATACCGCATGCTTTTATAACAACTCATGCAGTATTTTAGTAGCATTTACTTTTTTCTGACCTCCGGAACGGATTAATTGGTTTTCAGTGCATTCCTATGGGAAACGGTTTACAAATTTTTCACTATACGAAAAGTCCTGCAGAACAAATTAAATTCATAAACTGAGGTATTACTGTATAGTGCCACTGGTTTATATAATGTACATTCACAGTGGTCCCTGCCTTCAAGGAGCTTACAGTCTAAAATCCTGTATAATAATAATAAGGTCTCTATCTTGCATACAAGCACACATATACAATTTAGACTAGAGGCAATTAACATACAAGCATGTCTTTGGAGTGGAGTGGGGAACCAGAGTACCTATAGAAAACCCACGCAAGGACAGGCTGAACATGCAAACTCCATGCAGATAGTGTCCCGATTGGAAATCAAACCAGGGACCCTATGTCAGCTAGGCGGACATGCTAACCATTAAGCCAGCGTGCTTTTACTGAGGAGTGGTTTCTTTCACTTGACAAAGTGAGTATTATGTACATCCAGCCAGAAAAACCTGCTTGCTTGTAAATTGCTTTGCTATCCTAAATCACAAAATACTTCCCTTTTATTTACAATGTGACAGCATTTGAGAGAATCACTAACACTGTGTTTTGTGTACACTTTCAGCAGAGTCTGAAAAAACAGATACAGACTGCTTTGTTTTGTTGCTTTGTATGGTGGGAAAGATCTTTTTCAAGGAAAAGATGCTTGTTTTTAATTGCTATACTTTTTTTTTGTAATGGAAGCCCCAATGTAATCTGTGCAAATTGCTTTCTGTACCTGTAATGCTACAGTCATTTGGGATTTTAACAACTTTTCTGATGGCAGAGGGTGAGAGGAAGGATCGACTTCTTTCCATTGTTTAGGCTACGTTTAGCAACTGTGAAAATGGCATGAGGGCGATTTCATTGCTGAAGAGCAGAACGTATTGATTAGTGAAGGTCAACGCATCCTATACATATAACAAGGGCATGTTGGTGCGGCTCTGGCTGTTCGTACCCTTTAGGTTTTTTTTCTTTTTCTTTTTTTTTTTATTTAATCCCAAAGCATTTTTATTAGTATTGAACTGGGCATAAAGTAACAACATCAATACTGACATGCACCTATGTATACATATATAGTTAAACTGTGTAGCATATGCAGAAGGAATGTATTATTTAGACAATTGGAAAGTTATAGAATTGCAGAAGACAAATGAAAGGATTTTTTTTTTTAAACTAGAAAAACATGTCTCTTGAGACTGTGTTTTAGTTCCTTATCATACGGATTTATTTATTAAATTAAGTAGCCATATGTAAATTTAATTTGCAACAAGTTAATTCTGAGAACAATGAATAGTAAGATATTTCTAACCTTGACCTCACTGCTCTTCACCATGATGTACCATGTACCATGATGTACCTTGGGACATGGTGGATATGATTTGCACAGTATTTTCCAATATAAATTCTTACATGTCAAACAAGGACTTTTAGTATCGCATGGCAATTGTTATCATCATGAAGCTCTGTACTGCCCATTAGTTACAAGTGAAACATGAGCTACCCTGGGATCCTGCAGTTTGTGATCACCTGCAAATCATGCTAGCCACTCCACTCCAAGCCTCCAACCACCATTCTACCAACTGAAGGGTGCTGGCTCCAAAATGTTCTGTGATACACTAACAAAAATAGGACAAAAAAGCAAAAATGGAGCCTCCCAACTTCCATAAGTTTAGAATTAATTTATTAATAATATTTGAACAATTCATTTATTGATATTATTTAGATAATTGGAAAGTTATTGAAATGCAGAAGACAAATGAAAGAATTTTTTTTTTTAAACAACTAAAAAAACATGTCTCTTGAGACTGTGTTTTAGTTCCTTATCATACGGATTTATTTATTAACGTAAGTAGCCATATGTAAATTTAATTTGCAACAAGTTAATTCTGAGAACAATGAATAGTAAGATATTTCTAACCTTGACCTCACTGCTCTTCACCATGATGTACCTTGGGACATGGTGGATATGATTTGCACGGTTATTTTCCAATATAAATTCTTACATGTCAAACAAGGACTTTTAGTATCTCAACTGAAGGGTGCTGGCTCCAAAATGTTCTGTGATACGCTAACAAAAAATAGGACAAAAAAGCAAAGATAGAGCCTCTCAACTTCCAAAAGTCTAGAATTAATGTATTGATATTATTTGAACAATTCATTGATTGATATTATTTCATACAAGGAAAGTCAACGTGCACATATGTGTTTCACTCAATCAGGAGCTTAGTCATGACTAAACTTCCGATGGAGTAAAACACTTGAGGTAGCAGGCGGATTTTCCTTGTATCAAATAATATCAATAAATTCATTTTGGACTTTTGGAAGTTGAGCAGATCCATCTTTGCTCTTTGTCCTCAAGTGTATGATTACCATTGGTGTAGGGATCTGCTCAGAAGCCTGACTGGCGGCTCACTCAGCTTCTCAACATGCCACTGAGAGCATAAAGCAGCTGTTTCCACCCCTTCCGCACTCCGCCTCTCCAGTGAACACTATAGGGGCAGAGCAGAGAGTAGTGACTAATAGTCACTGCTCTGTGCTCAAAGCGGACCCAAGAACTGTGCAATCAGTGTGTCACAAGTTAGCCTGCAGTTTCTTGTTTGTGTATTCTTACCTCCTTACTGCAGTGCTGTTCCTGATCCCTTTCACATGTCTGTTTGTCTGTGCTCACCTATGGGCGTCATCTGTTCTCTGGGTTTTATTTCCTTCCCTTCCATCACTTCCTGGCCCGCCTCCTTGTTTGCCTGCCTATATAACACATGCTCAGTCTAGGCCACTTTGCCTGAGCAACTTCATAGTTGTTTGAGCGCCTGTGTGTTGCTAACGCCTGTAGCCTGCATTGACTACTCCTGTACCGACCCCGGCTTCATTCTCTAACTGTGCTTGTTTTCCGCCCGTCCTGACCTTGGCTAGTCTATCGGATTTCCGTTTGTCTCCTCCCATTGTACTCTGCTCCTGCAAGCGGTCTCCTCATCCGGGTGTACCCGGGGGCCGTGACCTGGTCCCAGCTTGCTGCAAGTCCATCCCCACCATCAGGGGCTCTGGTAAAGAAGCAGGCTGAGGCTTAGACTCCGCACCCTTGGGAACCCCAAGTTGACTATCTACAAGGGCTCACTACCACAGGTGCTCACACAATGGTCTTTGATTGCTAAGTTCTTAGCATAGAGGCGGCGGGGGAAGATGCATAATCAGATTGATGTTGCATCCACCTAGCTGAGCATGAAGGTTTTTTCCCAAAATCCCACATTTTTTTTTAATTCTTTATTTAGTGGTATGTGTCAAATAACAATATGACAAAACAGTATGTGCGCGTACAAATAGGCCATAGATAACAGTCTACAAACAGTAGAAAACAGTGAACAGAAGTCTTCACAAAAATAAGTAGTCCTTAGTACCACAAAGGCACATGTCCCATTCACAATTACTAGTGAGGTAAAAGGGGATTTGTCTCTAAGTGTAGCAGTCAAATGCTCCATGTGTTGGATCTCATTCACCCTAGCAAACCAGTGGGAAATGGTTGGTGAAGACTATTGTTTCCACATACTGGAAGTCACATAGTGACGTACGATATCCCCTACTGGACATAGGGGTTAAGTTGAGAAGCACTGCATCGAGGTTGTCAAAAAGAGAGATGTCTGTCAGTTTGTGTACAACTTGCAATACTTGTTGCCCAAAATGCTGAATATTGCGACATTCCCAAGAGATGTGAAATATTGTGCCAACCTGGGCTCTGCATTGTCAACACCAAGGGCAGTGTTGAAGAAACAATGACTCCAGAACAGAGGGAGTCCAGTGCCACCTTGTCAGGTTTTTATAGGTAGTTTCTTGGTATTTGCTACACAGGGAAGACATGTGCAAGACTACTGCTACTCCCTCCTCACTGGCCTGCCTCGCCGCTGGCTATCCCCGCTTCAGTCGATCCTGAATACGGCTGCCAGACTCATTCACCTTTCCAACCGCTCCATCTCCGCCACCCCCCTCTGCCAATCCCTCCACTGGCTTCCGATTGCGCAACGGATCAGATTTAAAATCCTAACACTGACGTACAAAGCTGTCCACCATACTGCCCCAAACTACATCACTGACCTAATATCCAAGTACCGCCCAGCACGCACACTCCGCTCCTCACAAGACCTCCTTCTCTCTAGTTCCCTGGTCTCCTCCTCCCATGCCCGCCTCCAGGACTTCTCCAGGGTGCCACCCATCCTCTGGAACTCCCTGCCCCAACCCATCATATTATCACCTACTCTCCTCTCCTTTAGGCGCACCCTGAAAACCCATCTCTTCAGGGAAGCCTACACCACCCCCTCCTAACCTGCCGACCTCCTCCACTCTTCCTACCACTTCATCCCCCACAGCTATCTCCTCCTGTGCCACCATCCCCTCCCTCCTAGATTGTAAGCTCGAAAGAGCAGGGCCCTCGATCCCCTCATGTTTTGCATTGTATTGGTATTGTTCTGTCACATGTTCTGTCCCCCTTTGTAATGTACAGCGCTGAGCGAACTATTGGCGCTTTATAAATACTGTATAATAATAATATTAATAATAATGTGAGCAAAGAAGAGTATACGGTTCTTCTGATCTTCAGTAAATGTTATGTCCAGGTCTCTTTCTTATTTGACTAGGTACAGAAGATCCTGCTGGGAAGAAAAGTCAAGCAGGATTCTTGAAGTGAAGCGTCCTTCAGAAAATCTATATGTTTATGGCTAGCTTTACATGTAGGTGTTTGCAGATTGGACACTAGAGATAAGCCTCTTCAACAATCCTTCATTTCTACTTGCTTTGTTTTCTGCTAGAAACAGTTTCTTCCAATAAGGTCAAGTAGTGTCAAGACATAATATGCGAAGAAATGCCCAAAACAGCCAACATGTTTATTATTTATACAGTTAATCAGGGTACTGTCCTTTTACATTTGTGCTCTTACAAATTCATGTTGTGAGTGCTAATAGAGAAAACCCTATGAATAATGTGACTGCTTCCTTCTTCCAGGAGTAGTTTCCACTGCCCCGTGTTAGCCCTTGCTTTGTTTTGGAAAGCAGGCTGTTTGTGAAGTATGTCTCAGTAGGTGTTCAGAGCAGGCAGCCTGGTTAGCCTGTTTTCAGAGAGCTGGATTCATACCAGAACAATCTTTCTCTGCCTGTAGCTGAATGTCTTCCAGCCAAACAGCGGTTAGTGAGAGCAGATCCAGCAGCCTGGCGCGTGAAATGGCACATTGCTTGCTAATCCAGCCCGGCTGTTGAAGGAGACTGTTATACCTTAGGGTAGAAGAAAGGCTGAGGTCATGTAATAGGGAGATTCCAGTCTTGGCTGAGAAAAACAAGTGTGAGCTCAGCATCAATTATTTATGCTGTCTTTTCCTCCCTAACCCTTTCCTGGAGCTGAAACTGAAGCTGTAGAAATGGCAGATTGATTGTTTTAATAAGGCTGTGTTGTAGCACCTGTAAATTGTTCAGGCAGGGACTAGTAGTGCCAATTGAAAAAGTGTTTTAGTTATTTAGATGTTTTTATATTATTTATTTTCCATATTTATATCTCTTGCATATGTATTAACCAATTTATGCTAGATGTCTGACTGGTGTGATCTGCAATCAGGTTGCTTGGAGTGACACAGTGCGGATCACAGGGCATAACTTTAGTTCCGGAGGTTTTTCTGCATGCCAGGAAATCTGTACAACTGAGCATTCAATTGCATTCTAATAAATAAGAAAAGAGGCTAATTGTTCCACTATACAGGTATTGAAAACATGGTCGCCCGGGTCCCCAGGGAAATTGAGGATGTTTTAAGGTATTCAGCAGTTGTCTCATAGACCTTCACATCTTGTACTCCCTATAAATGCCTTTTTTAAACTAATCTGTTGCAAACCTGGCCTATTCAAGCTGAGCTTATAATTAAATATTGCATGAACCAGGGATTAGTTCCGCTCCTTTCTCTCCCCAGTCTCACCATTGGTTCATGGGGCCACTGATCTCATTACCGCTTTTCTACCAGAGCTATTGTTTTCATTTTTTGCACGTGTTAAAATGCACATTTTTAGGCCTGCAGATCAGTTAAAACCCCCAAATATTACAAATGTTCTGGAATCAGCCCTATAGGTAGTACATTTTTGGAGGGAACTGAAACTTCGAGTTGGCAAGTGACAGCCAAGAAACCTTAAGGATTTAGAGAAGATCTGTAAAAAAGAGTGGACCAAAATCCCTCCTGAGATGTGTGCAAACCTGGTAATCAACTACAAGAAACGTCTTACCTCTGTGCTTGCCAATAGGGTTTCTCCACCAAGTACTAAGTCATGTTTTGCATGGGGATCAAATACTTATTTTACTCACTGAACTGCAACTCAATCTATAACATTTGTATCGTGTTTTTTCTGGGTTTTTGGATGATATTCTGTCTCTATCATTTAAAATACACATATGATAAATTATAGACCCTTCATTTCTTTGTAAGTGAGCAAACGTACAAAATCTACATGTGATCAAATAATTATTTTCCCCACTGTATGTGAGACAAATTCACACCAGTCACAATTTTGCCAGCTAGTGTCTCATGCCGTTCATTTGGATAGTTCTCAGCTAGCTTTGAAATCCCAGAGAAAGTGCAATGCATGTTTGTAAGGCACATCACAATGCAGTGTGCAGTGGTTTTTTTCTTTTTTTTTCAAGGCCAGCATTCTCATTTACAACTAAAGCTATTAGTTTTCTAAACCACTGCATAGCATAATAAACAATTTTCATGTTTGTTTGGTTTTTTTTTTTTCTTAGAAAACATTTTCTTTGTTTTTTTTTTTTTTTTTGAGCCCTTTTTTGCATCCCAATGCTGCTGATCTCTTGCAGCCTCTGGCTATCTGCATGCATGATATCCAATGCTGGCTGCATGTCATTAACCAGGGTGTTCTTTCTGGCAGTGACAAAGATGGACCATGACTCAATGAGTATTTTCTGCTAGAGGACATCTGACCAATGCATAAACACAGGAGATCAATTGAGAGTGAAGGATAGAGTGCCTTTACTACATAACTGAAAGTGCTGGTACAAGGGCCTTAATTATTATTGTTATTATTATACAGTATTTAGCGCCAGAAGGTTTGCTCAGCGCTGTACATTATAGTGGGGGACAGTACATGAGACAATACAGTAACAATACAATACACGAGGGGTTCAAGGGCCCTGCTCTTTCGCGCTTACAATCTAGGAGATGGCAGGATTACCATTTATTATTTCAATGAAAGCTACAGGTTAGAAAAGATTGAAAATAAGTTTTGAAATGACAATAAAGTGATTGTAAATGCCAGGGTTTTTTTTTCTTAAAATAACAAATATGTTATACTTACCTGCTCTCTGTAATGTTTTACACAGAGCAGCTCTGATCCTCCTCTTCTTGGGTCCTCTACTGGCGCTCCTGACCTCTCCCCCCTGCCGAGTACCCTCATAGCAAGTGGTTTGCTATGGGGCACTCTTGCTCTTTCCCGAGCCCCTCTGTGTGTCCTTAAGACACACGGAGCGTGGTTTGGCTCCACCCCCCAAGCCCTCCTTACTGGCTGTGGTTGACAACAGCCAGAACCAATGACTCCTGCTGCTGTCTCTGAGCCCATGAGAAGGGAGAGAGCTGAGACAGCTGGAAAGAGTAGAGAGAGCTGGATCGAGATCCAAGTAAGGAGGGGGGTTACCTGCATGCAAAAGGATTTTTACCTTAATGCAGAGAATGATACTAAAGCTGAAAGCTTTTTTTTTTACTTAATGGATTCCTTGCATTGAGGTAAAAAAATGTTTTCTGTTCCTCTATCCTCTGTCTTCCCTGTGTGAAGGGGAAGAGAAGAGATCCAGCACTGTGCATGGCTCCATCTCTTCTTGCTCTTCACGCAGCACTCTCATTGGCTCCTGCTGCTGTCAATCAAATGCAGTGATGAGGAAGTGGGGGGCGGGCTAAGATCCGCTGTGTGTGTTTGTGGAGTGTGGTTCCTTAGAAACACAGCTTGTGAGCGAGCAGACACCATGTGCCCCCATAGCAAATGGCTTTCTTTGGGGGGGGGGGGGACACACAAAGAAAAGGAGGAGCCAAGATCGCTGCCAGGGCACCAGAGAAGAGGAGAATCAAGGCCCCTGTGTGCAATACCACTGCACAGAGCAGGTAAGTACAGTGGATATAAAAAGTCTAGACACCCCTGTTAAAATGTCAGGTTTCTGTGATGTAAAAAAATGAGACAAAGATAAATAATTTCAGAACTTTTTCCACCTTTAATGTGAGCTATAAACTGAAGAGTGCTGTGCACAGGAGATGCCCTCGCAATCTGACAGATTTGGAGTGTTTTTGCAAGGAAGATGTGCCATGATGATAGACTCATACCCAAAAAGATTGAGTGCTGGAATAAAATCAAAAGGTGCTTTCAACAAAGTATTAGTTTAAGGGTGTGCACACTTATGCAACCCTATTATTTTAGTTTTCTATTTTTACTTCCTTCCACCTAAAAGATTTCAGTTTGTTGTTCAACTGAGTTGTACAGTTTATAGGTTTAGTACCATTTTAAGGTAAAAAACTTTCTGCTTTTACAACCACTTTAACCTGTTAAAAAACAGATATGAGCTTTGGGGTTTACATCTACCTAAAAGAAGTTGTAACATGTTGCAGTGGTGAGTCTAAGAAACAAAACAAATATATACCAAGAAATAAAAAAACACAACTAAATGCGGTTATGCAGACTATTCTGTAAAAATAAACCTGCAGAGTTAAACATATGTAAGAAATTAAGGACATTGTTTTTCTGCAGAGGACTTCTGAGACTTTGAAATCTCCATTTCTGAAGTCTAGGCAAAGAAAACTAATCTATATTTATATATACCCCTTTACCACAGATGTTATGTCATGGCAAATGGTCACCTTTTTTCAGTCCACGTATTTCATTGATATTTTGATTGTTCACTTCTTACTGTAGATTTGTGCTGCATGCCAATAACAAGTGGTGCAGCAAGCACATAGGCGGAGGGATTTAGGGCAAGTAAATATTGACTGTGCATTGAGAGCGATTTCAGCTTGGCCATGCCAGATTTCATGGTATTAACCATTCTGTACCATTCTTTGGCACTGGGCCATTCTTACCATAGTTGAAGGCCTTAGGAAAGAAAAAGTCCTCCTTACTCATTGTTTCATGTGAGTGAGAAAAGTGAGTCAGCCCACCTAGTGTGTGTGATATTCTGGATAGTAAATGTTTTCTCATTCTTCCGTCATCTCAAGGTCATGTCCTCGGTGAACAGCATACGGTCTTGTTAAATTATGTCATCAGTTCAAAGCAGATATATTGTACTTATAAAGTATAGGATATCGTTAAAGTTACTTTTCTTTTACGGAAACGTTAGAAATGGCCTCTTGTTTTGTCTTTTGTGTTTTGTCTGCTGCTGTTGAACTTTATAGAACAGATATTTGTATTGCTTTCAAGCTTTCATGCATATATTGCTAAGCTCTTTTGAAAACTTTCCAATGGTCCTGCATTTTTTTGTGGTTTTGTTTTAGAACCCTTAACCACTTGCCTACTGCGCACTTGTATCCCCTTCCTGCCCAGGCCAATTGTCAGCTTTCAGCACTGTCACACTTTGAATGAACAATTGCGCAGTAATGCAACACTGTACCCATATGAAATGTTTATCCTTTTTTCACACAAATAGAGCTTTCTTTTGGTGGTATTCAATCGCCGCTGGGTGTTTTATTTTTTGCGCTTTAAACAAAAAGAGAGCAAAACATTTGGGAAAAAAAGGTTTTCTTTGTTTCTTTTATAAAATTTTGCAAACAGGTAATTTTTCTCCTTCACTGATGTGCATTGATGAGCCCGCTATTTTCCACCATCGTAATGCTCAAGTCCTAATTATTTTTAAAAAAAAGTTTAATTTACAGCACAGTATGTTTACTTTCTTTGTTAAAAAAAAAAAAATAAAAATTTTGGAAGTAGTTTTGAAATCCAGCTGATTTACAATGCCTTGAAAAAGTATTCACACCCCTTGAAATTTTCCACATTTTGTCATGTTACAACCAAACGCGTAAATGTATTTTATTGGGATTTTATGTGGTAGACCAACACAAAGTGGCACATAATTGTGAAGTGGAAGGAAAATTATAACTGTTTTTCAAAATTTTTTACAAATAAACATCTGAAAAGTGTGGCGTACATTTGTATTCAGCCCCCTGAGTCAGTAATTTTGTAGGACCTTCCGCTGCAATTACAGCTGCAAGTCTTTTTGGGTATGCCTCTACCAGCTTTGCACATCTAGAGAGGGACATTTTTGCTCATTCTTCTTGGCAAAATAGCTCAATCTCTGTCAGATTGGATGGAGATCATCTGGGAACAGCAATTTTCAAGTCTTGCCACAGATTCTCAATTGGATTTAGGTCTGGACTTTGACTGGGCCATTCTAACACATGAATATGCTTTGATCTAAACCATTCCATTGTAGCTCTGGCTGTATGTTTCGGGTTGCTGTCCTGCTGGAAGGTGAACCTCCACCCCCGTCTTAAGTCTTTTGTAGACTCTAACATGTTTTCTTCTAAAATTGCCCTGTATTTGGCTCCATCCATCTTCCCATCAACTCTGACCAGCTTTCCTGTCCCTTCTGAAGAAAAGCATCCCCACAACATGATGCTGCCACCACTATGTTTCACGGTGGGGATGGTGTGTTCAGGGTGATGTGCAGTTTTAGTTTTCCACCACACATAGCGTTTTGCTTTTAGGCCAAAAGGTTCCATTTTGGTCTCATCTGACCAGAGCACCTTCTTCCACATGTTTGCTGTTTCCTCCACATGGGTTCTCCAAACTGCAAATGTGACATCTTTATGGCTTCTTGACACTCTTCCATAAAGGCCAGATTTGTGGAGTGCACGACTAATAGTTGTCCCGTGGACAGATTCTCCCACCTGAGCTGTGGATCTCTGCAGCTCCTCCAGAGTTACCATGGGCCTCTTGGCTACTTGCTGAATGCTCTCCTTGCCCTGCCTGCCAGTTTAGGTGGATGGCCATGTCTTGGTAGGTTTGCAGTTGTGCCATACTCTTTCCATTTTTGGATGATGGATTGAATAGTTCTTCGTGAGATGTTCGAAGCTTGGGAGATTTTTTTTATAACCTACCCTTAAACGTCTCCACAACTTTATCCCTGTCTGCTGTGTTCCTTGGCCTTCATGATGCTGTTTGTTCACTAATGTTCTCTAACAAACCTCTGCGGCCTTCACAGAACAGCTGTATTTATACTGAGATTACATTACACAAAGATGGACTCTATTTACTAATTAGATGACTTCTGAAGGTAATTGGTTCCACTAGATTTTAGTTAGGAGTATCAGAGTAAAGGGGGTTGAATGCAAATGCACACCACAGTTTTCAGATATTTATTTGTAAAATATGTTGAAAACCATTTATCATTTCCCTTCCACTTCACAATTATATGCCACTTTGTGTTGGTCTATCACATTAAATCCCAATAAAGTACATTAGTTGTATCATGACAAACTGTGAACAATTTCAAGGGGTATGACTACTTTACCAAGGCACTGTATCACCTATCCCTAAGCATTTCATACATTGCAGTTTACCAATCCATAAATTAGCTGCCTGTCCCCTCTATGCTGTAGTGATGTGACCCTGTGTGCATGTTTGATTGTGGCCTGGCCAATCAAGTGGCTGAAGAGTCCAAAAACCTAAAAGGAAGAATGGGAGAACATGACAGCACCCTGGATAGTGGAGAGTGCTGACAGCTCAGTTCTGGAGGAAATCGTTTGACAGGTCTGCCATTATGTGGTGTATACTAATTCATTATGGCATAAAACTTGTTGAGATAAGATTTTAGCCACACAGGAAGTCCCATAAAGTAAAGTGGAACTATGGGCTGAAAACAAATAATTGCCAGCAGAAAGGATTTTTTTTTTTATACAGTAGATACATACTACAATATATCTCTACAATAAATCTTTTTACCTTCCTCCTTGCAATCTTCTTTACCCTAGGTTCACACCTAAGCATTTTCTGCAGCGTTTTGCAGAAATGCAGTACAGTCCATTTAACATAATTTTCTATGGGACAGGTTCACATCTCCGCGTTTTCACTTGGTGTGTTTTTTTAGAAAGGGTCAGGGACTTTTTTGAAGTTGCGGTTTTGGTTCTATAGACTTCAATAGAAATGCTGCAGAAAAGCATGTATTGCGTTTTTGATGCATGTTTTCCGCATTTTTTATGTGTTTTGTGTTTTAAATCTGCCTAGCAACAAGAAAAAAAACGAAAAAATGCAAAATGCATCAAAAATGCTGCAAAAACGCAACTCAAAACACAATACAGAAATGGCTCAAACGCAACCTGCATAGGTGTGAACCTAGCATCACACTGTATGCTGAGCTGCGCATCTGCAGTCCCAATATCTGTTGGATGCCGGAATGAATTTACTCCCCTGCACATGCTTGGGAGGTAAGGCAAAGAGGGGGAGCTGAACTTCCAGTAGAATTGTTTAGGCCAGTGGTCACCAAACTGTAGCACTGGGGCCAGATTCGGCCCTTTGGTTCCCTTTATCCGGCCCTTGGGGCACTATTCCATCCAATGACACCAACAAAGGGGCATAATTCCTCCCACTTACCCCAGGAAAGAAGCACAATTATTCTCAATGATACCAACAATGAGACACAATTCCTCCCAATGACACCAGTGATGGGGCACTATTCCACCTACTGACACCACTGATGGGGCACTATTCCTCCCAGTGATGGGGTACTATTCCTCCCACTGACACCATGATGGCACATGGTTTACTCCCACATACGCCAGGCCACTTTTAGTCCCACTGACCACAGTCCTGTCCCCCTTAAGTCTAAAGGACAGTAAACTGGTCCTTTGTTTAAAATGATGGGGAACTATTCCTCCCACTGACACCACTGATGGGGCACTATTCCTCCCACTGACACCAACGATGGCTCATTGTTTACTCCCACATATGCCAGGCCACTTTTTACTCCCACTGACCACAGTCTGGCCCCCCTTAAGTCTGAAGGACAATAAACTGGTCCTTTGTTTAAAATGATGGGGCACTATTCCTCCCACTGACATCGACGATGGGGCACTGTTTCTCCCACTAACATCAACAATGGGACACTATTCCTCCCACTGACACCAACGATGGCTCATTGTTTACTGCCACATATGCCAGGCCACTTTTTACTCCCACTGACCACAGTCTGGCCCCCCTTAAGTCTGAAGGACAATAAACTGGTCCTTTGTTTAAAATGATGGGGCACTATTCCTCCCACTGACATCGACAATGGGGCACTGTTTCTCCCACTAACATCAACAATGGGACACTATTCCTCCCACTGACACCAACGATGGCTCGATGTTTACTGCCACATATGCCAGGCCACTTTTTACTCCCACTGACCACAGTCTGGCCCCCCTTAAGTCTGAAGGACAATAAACTGGTCCTTTGTTTAAAATGATGGGGCACTATTCCTCCCACTGACATCGACGATGGGGCACTGTTTCTCCCACTAACATCAACAATGGGACACTATTCCTCCCACTGACACCAACGATGGCTCATTGTTTACTGCCACATACGCCAGGCCACTTTTTATTTCCACTGACCACAGTCTGGCCCCCCTTAAGTCTGAAGGACAATAAACTGGTCCTTTGTTTAAAATGATGGGGCACTATTCCTCCCACTGACATCGACGATGGGGCACTGTTTCTCCCACTAACATCAACAATGGGACACTATTCCTCCCACTGACACCAACGATGGCTCATTGTTTACTGCCACATACGCCAGGCCACTTTTTATTTCCACTGACCACAGTCTGGCCCCCCTTAAGTCTGAAGGACAATAAACTGGTCCTTTGTTTAAAATGATGGGGCACTATTCCTCCCACTGACTCCAATAATGGGGCACTATTCCTCCCACTGACTCCAACAATGGGGCACTATTCCTCCCACTAATACCAATGATGGGGCACTATTCCTCCCACTGACACCAATGATGGGACACTATTCCTCCCACTGACACCAATGATGGGGCACTATTCCCCCCACTGACTCCAACAATGGGGCACTATTCCTCCCACTGACACCAACGATGGCGCCTTGTTTGCTACCACTTACGTCAGGCCACTTTGTACTCCCACTGACCACAGTCAGGCACCCTTCAAGTCTGAAGGACAGTAAACGGGGCCCTTTGTTTAGAACGTTTGGAGACCCGTGGTCTAGGCAAACCAACCGGAAGGGGGAGCAGGCAACTATCAAAGCTAGCTACCCACTCGCCCCCCTCCCCACCAAAAAAAGTGCCCAAAAGGTAAAGTGGGGAGGTGGCAGAAAAGCGGAACTTCCCCTTTGGGCAAAGTTACACTTTAAGATCACCATTGAGGGAGCCCCTGGATGTCACTTTGCTGGAGCAGAGATAAGTATAGGCAAGGATTTAATTCATTTTTTTTAAGCTGAACCATTGTTTAGCACTGCAGGAAGAAAGAGCCTGTATTATGTATCAATCAAATATGACCATCCCCATGTACATATATAATTACTAACTGGAACTCAATTTACAGAACAATAGCACACTCTGATACAATTATTTTCATAAAACTGATTTGCTTTACATGTATATTGAAAAAATACTGCAAGACTTTACAGTCCCTCTAATAACAACTCCTGCTGTGCTCTGGGGTAATAGAATAGCACGAGGCTGGATGACTTGTACCTACAGTCTGTATTTCATGGAAACGTCCAGCTCATTTCCAAGAATGTTCATCCTTTAACAGTCATTGACATGCTGGTCTAAAAACCGTGTGACTCTATGGGCACTGAAGTAATTTAATATATGGCTGTTGAGAGGTTTTTGCTGGAAATGTAAATAAACAACTTATTTATCATACTGTTAGTCACAGCAAACAGGATGTGTGCTGAAATACGAGGCTGTCTGGAGATCAGGAATGCACATGTAGTGGAGAGATATTATGGATTTCCAAGTAGCAAAGGTTCTTACAACTAAGAATCCTCCATGAGGGGTACTTGCCACCTGTATCAAACCCACATTCAATAATCTCTGATCTGCTCATTTATATCCCAGTAAATTGTGTCCATTCTCTTACAGATGTTTCATTTAAGTAGTAGTCACCTTTGTACATCTCTGCACAGAGCTAAAGGAGTTTGAAAAAAAATTGTGAATGTCCCAGCAACTGGCAAGACATACTCCTTGGATTCCTAATAATTTTTTTTGTCTTTTCAGGTTTTATGACTTTTAAGTGGTACTAACCACTTTCCTACCACCCTATAGTAGAACTACTAGTAGAAACAGAAACAAAACGTCCTGTATATATATTATACATTCACATCAGTCCCTAACCCTCAAGGGGTGTACAATCTAAGGTCCCTAACTTACATTCATACATACACATACTAGGGCCAATTTAGACAGGATTCAATTAACCTACCAGCATGTCTTTGGAGTGTGGGAGGAAACTGGAGTACCCAGAGGAAACCCACGCAGGCACCGGGAGAACATGCAAACTCCAGGCAGGTGGTGCCGTGGCTGGGATTCGAACCAGCGACTTGAGTACTGCCAGGCAGAAGTGCTAACCATTTAGCCACTGTGCTGCCCGTACATAAAAGTTCATCCGGTGGCCTATCAAAGGTTGTGCAGCTCTAACTCAAGGCTGGGGAAGCCCAATAACAGCTGTAACAAAGAACAAAAACAAAAGCACACCAACCTTGCACAATACCTCAGTGAGTAAAGGGTGAATTTATTAAATTGAGGTATATACTCACAAAAGTAGCAACATTAAAAGAAGAAGGGATCACCCTTCGAAACGCATCAGCTTCATCCTGAGAGTCTCCCCTCTCGATGGGACCCACATGTGTCTGCTATCCCAGTGCGCTGACGTTGGATTTTATATGCTTTTAATGTTGCTACTTTTGTGAGTATATACCTCAATTTATTAAATTCACCCTTTACTCAGTGAAGTAATGTGCAAGGTTGGTGCGCTTTTGTTTTTGTTCTTTGTTACAGTAGAACTACTGCCATATGGTGGCATTGCTGTGCAAAGTACCGTGTGTGTATATATATATATATATATATATATATATATACACACGTGATTTGCATTTCCAGGTAGGGGGCACACACACCGCCATTGGCGGCTAGGGATGTCAATCGCCGTGTCCTGGCTGGAGATTACCCGCCGGCACCCAGCAATCGTCAGGGAAAGCTGACAGGGGAGAGACCTGTGTGTAAACAACACAGGTCTTTCTCCTGTCATCGTGGACATGCTGTTTTGTATCTCTGTGCACAGCAGAGAAATACACAGCAGCATGTCTCCCTAGTAAAACACAGCACACAGTAAAACACACACAGCACAGCAGAGAAATACAGAGCAACATGTTTCCCTAGTAAAACTCACACAGCACATACTGTAAAACAGCACACAGCTAACCCTTTGATCACCCCAGATATTAACCCCTTCCATCAGATGACAGTTGGCTTGTGGCATGAAAACCCCCCACTGCCAGCGCCATATGACATGCAAACGGTCACATTTAAGCGACTGCATTAGGTTAATTTTTTAGCCATTTATACTTTTTCATTAGAGATCCAGACACTTTTTAAGAAGTTATAGAAGCAGCTTTTTTTCTTTTGGAATAAAGGTTTTACATAATTAAGTCCTCATGCACACTTGACATTTTTACAGCGGCTGTTTTTGGCTTTTGACATTTTTTTCTACAGCTAGTAAACTCCCCAGCATGTTATCCTAGGTGTCCATGCACACATAGACTGTAATCAACTTTTTTTTGGCTGGAAAAAAAACCCAGGACTAGTGGGTTTCTAGAGGAGTTTTTTTAGCTGTAAAACGCTCTAACGCTGAAAAACGCGGTAAAACACAGCACTTTTGGCCAAAAAAAAATTTTGTTTTTGGTATAAAAAAAAACGCTAAAAACCACAAACGCTGCTAAATGCTAATGCAAAAAAATGCTTAAAAAAGCTGAAATACTCATGTTATTAATGTGACTTTACACAGCTAATGTTGCCAGCGTTCTCAAAACGTCCCGTGTGGATAAGGACTAAATAAAAGGTGATCATTGTAAGCACCTCTGTCAGCATTAAAGGGTTTGTCTCAACCCACCAATGGACACCTTTTTTGGACAGTTTGGTCTGTTAAAGGAAAAACGTTTAAAATGACAGACATTGGCTGGATTACCAGGTGAAAATAAATAAAAAAAGAAAATGAATGTACTTACCAGTTAAGAACTGCAATAAAATGTATATCTGTTTGTGGGTGTAATATTGCTTTAATGTGTAAGTAAACCCAAAAACAAAAAAACCTTACCCAAACACATTGAAGAAATACATTAAAGACCTTACAATACAGTTCACTAGAAATGTATGATTTTTTTCTCCCTACATAATTCCAATTTTCTTGAAAATTCATGTTGTTCTGCCAGAGACTTCCTTTTCCCTGTCTGCAGCGGCAATGATCTGCAGGCCTATGTAGTCTTTGCACAGCATGACCATCGCATTAGACATGCTCAGTCTAATGTAAATAAATACGCCTTGTCTATGGCTCCCATTTCAGCTCTTCTGGAGACCCTGGCTGTCTTTTCCATTGACTGTAGGGCCAAAGGGGGAAAAGTGCCTTCTTCAAGATGCCATGTGAGGCACTGCATACTTGTACTGCTCCTCTTCCAGGCAGCAAAGAGCCCCAAACCAGCAAGGTGGTCATGTGATCTGCAAAATAGAGAAGAAAAATGGTATTTAGGAGCACTTTTTTTGATAGTCCATGCTTGCTGCTTTTATTTGTAAGAATTTGTCTATACAAACTTATGTTGGAATTTAGGTCTACCTGCACTCTTTAACCACAAGCCTACAGGGCACTTATACCCCCTTCCTGCCCAGGCCAATTTCCAGCTTTCAGCGCTGTTGCACTTTGAATGACAATTGCGTGGTGACAGAGCTTTATTTTGGTGGTATTTTATAACCTCTGGGTTTTTTATTTTTTCTTAAACAAACCAAAAACAACAGAAAATTTTGAAAAAAAAATGTTTTCTTAGTTTTTGTTATAAAATTTGGTAAATAAGTGAATTTTCTCCTTCACTGATGTTCGCTAATGAGGCTGCAGTGATGGGCACTGATAGGCTCCACTGATGGACACTGATAGGTGGCACTGATGGGCACTGATAAGGAGGCATTGGTAGGTGGCACTGATGGACATTGACAGGCATCACTGATGGGCACTGGAAGGCAGCACTCATATATGGCACTGATAGGCGGCACTGATGCACACTTGATAGGTGGCACTGACTGGCACTGATGGGTGACACTGAAAGGCAGCTCAGATGGGCACTGAAATGTGGCACTGATGGGCACTGGCAAGTGGCATGGATGAGCACTGACAGCTGGCACTGATGGACACTAACAGGTGGCACTGCTGGGGCTACACAGATCATGAGAGCACACTGATCATCAGTGCCCTGATGATCTGTGTACATGTCCCCTCCGAGGAATGCCGATTACTGGCTCTCCTCTCCTCATGAGCTGTCAGCGTGACAGCTCGTGAGGAGAGAAATGCCGATAATGCATTTCCCTGTTTACATGTGATCAGCTGTGATTGGACACAGCTGATCACATCACCGAGCCGACATCTTCGGCTCTTTCCGTTGATCGGTGATTGGACACAGCACACCGCCGATTGCCGCGCAGCATGCTCCCGGAGCCACGCATGCGCGGTTAGAATGGGAAGAAGTCATATGACACCTAGGACACCTTGACAAAGTCCAAGTGGAAGGGAACGAAATTGGTTGGTGTACGCTCTCCCTCTGTGTGCACATGGGACCCACAGCCCGGCAGGGTTCTGGGTAGATGATGAGAACCACCGTGGTGTTCAGCCCTCCATACTCAGCAGAGACAACTGTGTGACAATGTGGTTGCATCCAGTGATCAGGGAAACTAGATACACAGGTCTATGGCACAGGACTCTTTATCACATTGATACCCAGTCAGAGGTATGGTATCTTTAGTGTGATTTTACATACAAGTAGTATGGTGACAACACTTTGGCATTGCCTTGTCAGCAGAAGTCTCGGTATCAGCTGATTATTGCTAGGTGTCACCTTACTTTCCTACTGGCTTGTGTCCATCCATCCTGCCATTGCTGTCTGTGCCTGTTCACATGCTCATTGCGGTTTGTTTTTCACTGTGTAATGACAGCTGTGTAGATATGCGACTTTCCAAGTAATGATTTGATACACAGTGAGCTACATTCATTGTTGACCGGTTGCTTGTCACAGAACAGCATTGGATACATTTGTGACCTGCGAGTCTTGCAAGCTGTATGTGAACATGGTTCAGCCTTCAAGCAACATTGCATCAGCTTGGCTTCTATCTCAGTTTAGTTTGTTTAATATTTATCCCAGATCTCTCCAGAAAGAGGACTCGTCACTGCTTATTTGCTATCACAAAATATTTTAACATTCCTTGTGATATCGATAAAAATGGTTCAAAAATCATTTAGATAGACGATGTAAAAATATAAAATTTTAAAAATCTAAAGTGCCCCTATCCTATCGTGCTTTCATGCAAAGGTGAGCATATCAGTTCTGCATCCCTATGTAAATGTCCATATGTAAATGTCGATTGCACCACACGTGTGAGGTATCACTGCCAATGCAAGAGCGAGAGCAATAATTCTAGCAGTGAACCTCCTGTGTAAATCTAAACTGGTAACCTGTAAAGGCTTTTAAATCATCGTGTATGGATATTTTTAAGTACCGTAGTTTGGTGCTCTTCCGAGTATGTACAATTTTAAAGCGTTACATGTTAGGTATCTATTTACTTTGTGTAACATAATCTTTTATATGTTCTAAAAAAGTGGGTATTCTGCTTTCGTACATTAAAAATGATTAAAGTATATTCTTTCCAAAAAATTGCGTTAGAAAAACTGCTGCACAAATACTGTTTGACATAAAGCTTTGCAAAATTAACTATTTTATTCTATAGGGCCTCTGCTAAAAAGAATAAAAATTTGTATGTATGTATGTATATGTGTATATATATATATATATATATATATATATATATATATATATATATAGAGAGAGAGAGAGAGATGTTTGGGGGTTCTAAGAAACGTTCTAGCAATAAAATACTGATTTTTACATGTAAACACTCACCCATTCACTAGGATTCCCAGGGCATCATGGGAACTGCAGTTCCTAATGGCTGTGCTGTGAGAATACAGGATGTGATGTGTATTTTTCTCCTTCTCCTAGAGCTGAAAGACAATATTATTTTATGAATTGGAGCTATGATGTCACATATATTTTCTTCCAATGTATCATTTAAATGGTGCGGTTTATATCTAACGTGATAAAAGTTTATACGGTTTACATAGGCATTACTACTGATTGCTGTTTTCATTTACAACCCAAAGTACATCTTCAAAGGATAGGTTTCCCTTTCCTAACATGTTACATGTTAAGACTGGTACGAACGATGGTATCTGCTTGTTCAACAGGAACCGGGCCACTTTCGGCCTGCTTGTACAGCAGCCTGTCCAACAGAAGCCAGTCTAATGACCGACATGCTGGAAAACCAGAATTCGATCAGTGCATGTAGCCAATGGCTGTGGGGGGGGGGGGGCGTCCCCCTGTCCTGAACACAATAGCTCAGCAGGGGAGATATCCATACTAGCATTGCTTAGTTAGTACTACAACTCTGTTTTTTTTTTTGTTTAGTCCGCACATTTTTTACCCACAAACAGATGTGCATTTATTTATTTTTTTTATGGTGAACGTATCCTTCAACATTTACTTTAAGCAAGCTAAATGTCGCTCAAATCAGGTTTATATATACTGGAATAAATTGCTCACAATGGATTCCTGAAGTTGCTGATTTAGGAGCTTCTGCTTACAAAAGTTCTATTTTAAATGCTAAACTTTTTGTGTGTATATAGGGGGGGAGGCATAAAGACATCAATTTCATTACCAAGAAGTATGACATTTACTGTAGTACCTTAGACTGTTATTACAACAAGCACCAATTTTGTGGGCATTTAAACAGCTGGGGGACATTATGCAGTAAGGTCTGGTTCACATCAGTGCGATGAGTTTTGAATGCGACTTGAGATCCGATTATGCATTGCGATTATGCATTGCAGGTGCTGTTTAATATTTATATGTATAATATTTATTCAAGTGCTTTGCAGTTACTCAGTTTAGTGCTGTGTGTTTTTGGACGTGATTTCAATTACTAGTACTACTACTACTGCTCTGGACAGGAGAATAGTTCTGCAAAAAACACATCATAATAACATCAAAAATATATGTAGATGCATTTTTCATATTTCATACATTGAAGTCCACATGCTTCACACCAAAGTAGTGCTACTTTGGTATGAAGCATGTGGACTTCAATGTATGAAATATGAAAAATGTATCTACATATATTTTTTATGTTATTTTGATGTGTTTTTTTGCAGAACCCTTTCCCGAACTTGCATTGCAATGGTGCTGCATTGATGTGAATGGGAACCACTGAAAACAATGCTATTTCCATTGCCATGCGATTCTGTGCGACTCAAGTTGCATTAAGTTAGCGTGAACCAGTTCTTAAAATGCTTGTCTAATTGGTCAATCTTCCCTTAACTGACCTTTTAATGTGTTTGCCATCTTGTTAGGCATCGGAGGCTTGGAAGAATTTGTCCTGAAGTCTGCAACATTGTCTACATCGCCAGCATGTCCTCCATTCATCCCACTTAGCTTTGAAGCCACACCAATTGTCCGAGTTGCTGTGGAACCAACACATCCAAGTAAGTAACAGATGGGATGAACATTTGATTTGAAAGCAGTGCATGGGGGGGGGGGATGCATGCTTTAATGTAACCTTTCTCAACCTTTTTACCTCAGAGGAATCCTGAAGTTAATTTTTAGGATTCAGAATACTCCTGCTGAAAATGATTATATCAAGCGTTTGTGTATTTATGTATTTATTACAGGTACTTATATAGCGTCTTCAGTTTACTCAGCTCTTTACATATATATGTTCTACATTCACATCATTCCCTGCCCTCAAGAAGCTTACAATCTAAGTTCCCTAACTCTCATGCACACATACACATACTAGGGCCAATTTAGACAGGAGCCAATACCAGCATTTCTTTGGAGTGTGGGAGGAAACCCATGCAGGCACAGGGAGAACATTCAAACTCTAGGCAGTTGGTTGGGTTGGACGGTTGGGATTCAAGTCAATGACCCTAGTGCTGATAGCAGTTCACAGTATATTTGCATGATCAATAAGTTGTTGGTATAAAAATAATGAAAGTACACACAGATAGTGATGTTGTTAGTGTGCCTTTCAAATTGGTGGTCAATGGAGAAATACCTTCTGAAGGCTAAAGGTATTTTACCTTCATTCATTCTATGCATGAAGGTAAAAAACCTTCTGTGTGCTGCCTAACCCTCCCCCCCCCCCAATTCTCGCCTTTCCCCCTCTCAATCCAGTGATGTGCATGAGAGCGTCAGCTGTCCTGGGACTCAAGAGGGAGCATGTACCAGTACCCTCATAGTAAGGAGCTTACTATTAGGGGCACTGGTCAATTGGAGGGAGCCAGGAGCACCAGCGAGGGACCCAAAAAGAAGAGGATCAGGGCTGCTCTGTGCAAACCCATTACACAGAGCAGGTAAGTATAACGTGTGTTGTTTGTTTGTTTGTTTTTTTTATAAAGCCAAACCTTTAATACCAAAAAGAAATCACAAATGCATAAAATCAGGTCAAAAATGCATTTTGCATGTGACTAAAAGCCCAAGCATTGTTCATGTGGTCACTGTAGAAGGGGGCTAGGAGGACAGTGATTTACTTACAGCTGGACAGCCAGCTGAACTTTAATCCTTCCTTTTGTCTTAGAACCATGTGGGGATGAGGTCAAAGGATTCCAGGAGAAAGGCAAATATATCGGATGTGCTTCTGTTTTCGAATCATTATTCAGGGGAAGGATTTAAGACTTTTAGAGTTAGGTTCACATTGACAGAAAAAAAAGTACTTTATACTAGTTAGAGACCCCTTAAAGGGCCATGAAGGGGGTTAATTGTGCCTAACTTGTACTCTGAAAATTGCACCATTTAGCCTGGTTTCCTCCTGAAAAAAAAACAGGTTTGTGAGTGTGCCTAGGCAATCCTGTACATACAACCTAGAACCTGTATATTTGCAGTATGAGATCTGAGGCCTCTGACTACTAGTCTCAGGATATGTGGGGGTGAGATTTGGTGTTGTCACTGCTGCATTTCTTATGTTTTTTTCTTGCTTGAGGATCTGGCATAAGGAATAAAAACACTGCCTCTACCAAGATGGCTGCCTTCACATAGACACAGTGCAGAAAAAGGCTTGATAAGTCATTAATGGTAAAAATCAGAGGCAAGGAGATCACAGGCAGTACTGGTGACTGGTCCTTTGCCCTCTGCCTGCCTTTTCTGTACAGCTTCCAATGTTCAGGTTATCTTTAAAGCAGGATTTAAGCATGCAAATTGCCCCCCACCCAAACTTCTGCACTGCCATCTTTTTAAAAAACAGCACTTGCAGATGTGTAGCCAGTTCCTTCTAAGTATTTGGGAGCTGGCAGATACAGGTGACATATCTGTGCATGGACGGCAGATTCCCAAGCATGCACACAAGTGGCGGCAGCTTCTGCTAGGTAAGTACTATAGCTGCATTTGTGGATGTCCGGAAATAAGCTGCAAAAATGTGGCTTAGTAACACACTGCATTCTGGCATTACTATGACATGGCAACCCCAGGTGGCAGTAGGGCCTGGCCTAGGCTGGAAACCACATAGTGCTCCCTTCTAGTACAAAAAGTAACCCAAAGGTGAAAACTGTAATTTTTTTTTAGCATTTATATATGAGGGAGGGTGTAGGGACAAAATAACTTGTTTTACTGAGTTATTTCCACTTTAACCTGATCCCTGACACTAAAGAATCCCCATTACTTTCCCGTGGGCATGTTTTCCTTTGTACCAGATGAGGTTTACATGTGTTAGTAATTATTGCAAATTATAGTGCAGAAAAGTCCTCGTACAATATGATTCAAGTGGACTGTGCTTCTTTCCTTGCATACTGCCATATGTATTTTTTGTTGGTCATCCTGTGAATTTGGAGGAGCAGCCTGTTAGGTGAAATTATTAGCCACTTTTATGGTAGCTGAGGTTGCCCAATTACAGCCCAACTTTTTTTTTACAAGAAATACAAATTTATAGAGAACAAATTGAGACATTACTTGCAGTCATTGGGCTATGTAAGTTTTAAAGGATAAGTTCACCTTTTGTAGGATATTACATGTTACATGCATATTCAGGGAGTAACATGTTACTGTAGGGACCAGCCCCCGCTCCCCCCGATCCCTCATTGTGACAGGTAGCTGGGCTCTTCTCCGCCCGCTAGCTGTCACAATTTTTTAAAACCGTGGCCGCGCAAGGCTTTGCCCGCCAGGCCGCGTCACTCATTCACAGTATCCTGTGAATGGGAAAACTATAAGTTCTGACAGCCTTTGCAGCTGTCAGCTTTTAGTTCTCAATGACCTACCATGGCACTTGTTGAACGCTGTGGTAGTTCATTGATTCTTCCTGACAGTGTGTATCTGCTTGCCCGTAACAAGGTACATGCTCAAAGATAGACAGCTTGCAGAAGCCCTGCATGGAACCAGCGATCTGCTGATCGCTGGTGCTGTGCGTTCCAGGCTCCCAAGACAAGAAATAGTAAATGCACATTTTTTTTAACTGCAAAAAAAAAAAAAATTAAAAGGAGAACTTATCCTTTAATGTCTGAAGAGATACTTTTCTCATGTTGATAAATCTCTGTTATTGATCAGAGTCTGTTCCCTTTTCTCTGATTGTCTTGGCCCCTTCACAGTGCATGTACCATTTTTTCTTGTCAACAAACTTCTGTTGTAGAGCCAAGGATAAAGATCTTCCAATGTATGTGAACTGTTATGCAGCTATAACTGCACAGTAGACTGTAGTTTGTGAACATGTTTACCAGCCTTGGGAAAATAACCTCGCTATAAATAACCTCGCTATAAATAACCTCGCTATAAATAACCTCGCTATAAATAGAGAGAGTGTTTTTGTACAGGTGTTTAGGAGCGTTTAGTATTTTTTTCTGTCAGAAAACGCCTCTCAAAAATGCCAGCCAGAGGGGTTTTTGTCCTTCCTCTAACACCTCATGCATACTGACTTTTAATTTTCCCTTAGAAGCCAGCAGTGTTTTGGTCATAAAATTGTCTGACACTTGTAAAAGTGTGTACCACGTTTAGACGCATTTACCCGCATCAAGCATTTGGGCGTTAATTAATTTAATTGGCCATAATATTATTATTATACAGGATTTATATAGCGCCAACAGTTTGCGCAGCGCTTTACAATATAAGGGAGACAGTACGATTACAATACATTTCAGTACAGAAGGAATAGGAGGGCCCGGCTCGTGGAGCTTACAATCTAAAGGAAGGGGGAGGTGATACAAAAGGTGATAGCTGCAGGGGATGATCTGATGGAGGTGATTTAAGTACAGTTCTTAGGTGGAGGTGGGGTAGGATTTCCTGAAGAAGTGAGTTTTCAAAGATCGCCTAAAGGCAGACAGGGTAGGGGCTGATCGGACATACTGTGGTAGGGAGTTCCAGAGGATGGGAGAGGCTCTGGAGAAGTCCTGGAGGCAAGCATGGGAGGAGGTGATGAGGAAGCTAGAGAGGAGGATATCATGGGAGGAGTGGAGTGGGCGATTTGGGCGGTATCTGTGGATGAGGTTGGTGATGTAGCTAGGGGCAGTGTTGTGGATGGCTTTGTAAGCTGTGGTCAGTAGTTTGAATTTTATACGTTGGGTTAGTGGAAGCCAGTGAAGGGATTGGCAAAGAGGGGCAGCAGTCGCTGAATAAATAATTTATGCTCAAGCACTAAATGTGCCTAGAGTTTAGGTGGTTTACATGCGTTTAAACGCATCTAAGCAAGTCACGTTTTGTCTTAGCCAAAATGTCGTTGCTCCAGGATGCCTTGGTAGTGGGTTTTTTTCTGCCACTGAGATGTCCTGCCACAAAACGCTGCTAAAAGCTTATGGGTTCATGAACACATAGGATAACATACAGGGGGAGTTCAGAGGCAGTACAAAAAAAAAAAAAAATATATATATATATATATATATATATATATATATATAAAAATGGAGGGGTCTGAAATTCACATTGTAGGTGCATTCCCACTCTGAGAGACAGAATTTAAAAAAAAATCAGGAAATCACATTGTGTGATTTGTAAAGAATTTATTTGTCTTGCACTGCTGAACATAAGTATTTGAACACCTGAGAAAATCAGTGTTAATATTTGGTACAGAAGCCTTTGTTTGCAATTACAGAGGTAAAACTTTTCCTGTAGTTCTTGACCAGGTTTGCACACACTGCAACAGGGATTTTGGCCCACTCCTCCATACAGATCTCCTCTAGATCTGTCAGGTTTCGGGGATGTCGCTGAGTAAATCGGAGTTTCAGCTTCCTCCAAAGATGTTCTATTGGATTTAGGCCTGGAGACTGGCTAGGCCACTCCAGAACCTTGATATACTTCTTACGGAGTCACTCCTTGGTTATCCTGGCTGTGTGCTTTGGGTCGTTGTCATGTTGGAAGACCCAGCCTTGACCCATCTTCAATGCACTATATTGCCAAAAGTATTGGGCCCGCCCTCCAAATCATTGTATTCAGATGTTCCAATCACCACAAGTGTATAAAATCAAGCACCTAGGCATGCAGACTGCTTCTACAAACATTTGTGAAAGAATGGGTCGCTCTCAGGAGCTCAGTGAATTCAAGCGTGGTACAGTGATAGGTTTCCACCTGTGCAATAAGTCCATCCGTGAAATTTCTTTGCTACTAATTATTCCACTCTCAACTGTTAGTGGCATTATAACAAAGTGGAAGCAACTGGGAACAACAGCAACCAAGTGGTAGGCCACGTAAAAAGACAGAGCAAGGTCAGCGCATGCTGAAGCGCACAGTGCGTAGAAGTCGCTAACTGTTTGCAGAGTCAATAGCTAAAGACCTCCAAACTTAGTGTGGCCTTCAAATAAGCAAAACAACAGCGCATAGTGAGCTTCATGGAATGGGTTTCCATGGCCGAGCAGCTGTATCCGAGCTTTACGTTAAGTGCAATGCAAAGCGTCGCGTGCAGTGGTGTAAGGCACGCCGCCACTGGACTCTACAGCAATGGAGACATGTTCTCTGAAGTGATGAATCACTCTTCTGTCTGGCCATCCAGTGGACGTGTCTGGGTTTGGCAGGTTGCCAGGAGAACGGTACTTGCCTGACTGCATTGTGCCAAGTGTAAAGTTTGGTGGAGGGGGGATTATAGTATGGGGTTGTTTTTCAGGAGTTGGAATTGGCCCCTTAGTTTCAGTGAAGGGAACTCTTAAGGCGGCAGCATACCAAGACATTTTGGACAATTTTATGCTCCCAACTTTGTGGGAACAGTTTGGGGATGGCCCCTTCCTGCTCCAACATGACTGCACACCAATGCACAAAGCAAGGTCCATAGAGACCTGGATGAGCGAGTTTGGGGTGGAGGAACTTGACTGGCCCACATATAGTCCTGACCTCAACCTAATTAGAACACCTTTGGGATGAATTAGAGCGGAGACTGCATCAGTTTCTGACCTCACAAATGCATTTCTGGAAGAATGGTCCAACATTCCTATAGACACACTCCTAAACCTTGCGACAGCCTTCCCAGAAGAGTTGAAGCTGGTATAGCTGCAAAGGGTGGGCCAACTCAATATTGAACCCTACTGTCAGCAGCCGACTGGCGGTAGCCTCTAGCGGCTCACTGGCCGGAGTCTCTCAGGGCGCGGAGTCTAAGCCTCAGTCTGCTGGTTCACCAGAGCCCCTGATGGTGGGGATGGACTTGAAGCAGCCTGAGACCAGGTAGCGACCCCCGAGAAACACCAGCTGTGGTAGAGGCAGATGCCAATGGCGTAGAGCAGGTAAGAGCCAGATGTGAAGAGGTATGCGTGGTCAGACAGGCCGAGTTGGTAACAGCGGAGCAGACAGTACAGAGCGGCAGGCAGAAGAATAACAGGTCACAGGCCGGGTTCAGTAACAGGAGGTTAGGCAATCAGGATCAGGCAGAGAATAGTCAGGACGAGCCAGGGGTCAGAGCAGGAGAGGACAGCAGTATCAGGATCAGGCTGGGTCGACAACAAGGCAATCAGGAGTACAGAACAATCAGGAACAGGGAACAAGACCATAAGGCGATTTGGAGATGCACAGGGCTGATTTAAATAGGACACCCTGTGCTCTCATTGGTGACAGGCGTGTGTCCGCGATCGCGAGTGCGCATGCGCGGCCGCCGCAGTGATCGCCTAAGTCTCAGTGCTCGCTGGCTAGTGCATGTCGGCAATCTGCGCATGCGCTCACCTCCGAGCGGCCGGGATCCCTGACACCTACGGACTAAGACTGGGATGCCATTAAAGTTCATGTGCATGAAAAAGGCAGGTGACCCAATACTTTTGGCAAGAGAGTGTATATCCAGTATTGTAAAAATAACTTTTATTGAAAGTATGTATATGTGTGTGTGTATATACAAAAAAAACCCCGCCAATAACCCTGTTATCAGCCGATATAGCGGTGCATCACTATATTGCAATGATTCAGAACTAGAATCTGCATCAACCTGTTTAAAGTGGTTCTAAAGGCTGAAGGTTTTTACCTTCATGCATTGTATGCATGAAGGTAAAAAACTTTCAGTATGCAGCCCCCCCACTCAGCCCCCCTAATACTTACCTAAACCTGATTGCAATCCAGCAATGAGCACAAGAGCCTCATCTATCCCCAGTCTCTTTCTCCTCATTGGTTGAGACACAGCTGCCAATCACAGCTAGTGAGGAGGGGGCAGGGCCGAGCCACGCTCTAAGTCTTATGGATATCAGAGCCAAGTCGGGTGTGAGAACGCGCGAGTGCCCCCAGAGCAAGCAGCTCTTGGGGGATGGGGAGGGGTCAGGAGCACCGGTGGAGGATCCAAGAAGAGGAGGATTAGGGCAGGTAAGTATAACATGTTTATTATTTAATAATTTAAAAAAAGAAGTATTACAACCACTTTAAAGACGTTTTAAAATAAGTCTGGTTGTCCTGTATCTGGCCCATCTGTCTGATTCCAGGGAAGAAACCTCTTGACTTATTCAAGTTTTTACATAGCAGTTTCCAATAATGTGCTTGATGGGTCTGAAGTATATTTCATCACCACCATCATATTTAAGACAGGTTCTGCAGTAGAGCACATTTCAAGCCCTTTGAATTTTAAACTGAGAGGAATGGGAAATCCATCTACATGATAGTAAAAAAAATTACAAGCACTTAGTACCTGCATGCAGTATGATAGAGAGTGATTTCTTCAGAGGCATGGAAGTGATGACTTGTGTGCAGGCTTTTATCAGGCCGCTCTATGAGCTGGCAGAAAACTCATTTTTGGCCATAAAAGGAAGTTCATGGAAGTTATAAACTGGTGATTAGGATCATAGGCACCCAGTTATCCCAAAAGCTCCAGATGGCGAATGATTTTAACCCTCAGTTCTGCACTGAAAATTATTTCTGCATTGACATCCATACTTGTGTCAGAGTCTGCAGGAATATAAACGAAATCTACCAGAGTAAATGAAAAGGCAATCTGCAATAATGGTATTGTGTGGACACAAAGCTCAGAACAATGAATAGTTACAGTATCTTGGATTAATGGTAATGTCAATATCGAAAAAATGGATTACAGACATTTGGTCACCCTACTAAACTAAAGCAACACAGCTCTATGTACTTGTTCTGGAATCGTCTTGTTTTCCAGAGGCTGTTTTTTGTAAAGTGCCTTTTAACTTAAATATGTGTTGTATATTTTTTCAGTGAAAGAAAATACATTTCATGTCTGTAATTATTGCCTTTCAGTTGGCCATTTTTACAGAACATGCACTAAGCAAAAACACATTCAAAAATAAATTAAGGTGTTCTGCCTTTGCACTACTGGGCAACAATTTGTGCCTGCAAGACATATTATAGGGTCCTTCAAAAAGCGTTAAAACATATAAAAAAAAATCAATTTCTTCTAATGATGCCTAGTATTTTCTTTTTTTTTTTTTTATTTGCACTTCGCCTTTCTTTGTAAGCTGAAAACCTTTATATAATGGTGCTGAAAAAAAAACTATAATGAGTGGAATGCAAAATTTAAAAAAATGTATGTTATCCCTTGTTGGCAGGATATACTTTATCCTAATTATAGAAGTGATATTCGGTGTGTACCCTTGATTTAAACTGTATATACTTTTTTGTTCATTTTGGATAGAGCTCGGAAGGCTTAGAACCCATGCTGGATTCTTACTGCTATCTTTTTTTTTGGGGGGGGCTCCATTTTTTACCAGACAGGAAGGGGAACTGCCCGACAGCCCGACACAGACAGAAATCCAAATATACAATAAGCATATGGCGCAAACCTAAAGTGAAAAACTACGTGGAAAATAACCGATAGATGATAAAAGGTTATAAGTCCGTATAAAGTCCAAAAATAACTAAAATAGAAACGGATACTGCTGCGCTTATGGAATATACTGTGTATTCTAATATGTTGCAACAGTCCTAATTGTAAACTGAATAGATACAAAAAATACAAACTCTATCATATAGACTGTGCATATAGAATGGGACACACAAAAACATATTTTTAAATATAACCATAATTAAAAATAATAATTTTAAAAACTTTTGTGCAGTCCCAACATGTGCAAATAAAGTGCAAATGTGCTTATTCCTTGGTATTGGATTCCGCAATTACAGTGACAAGTGCTTCATAGTGTTCAGATTGGTGCTCCACATGGATGTACACTCACCATCGTGCCATGACCACCTATCTCTAGGTAGGTCACTAGTGCTTTGTTTCTGACTGACCCAAAATGCCACGTATTGATGGTACCAATGCTGTTACATATATTCCACGATGTTGCCAATGGTATCCAGTATATATTTACCAGGTCAGATATCAGGTATTAACCAGTGATCCTTATTGGGAATGGGTACAGCACTTGCACTCCTCCTCTCCTCTACAGATAATATGCAGGTGGTCAGCATAAAAATAAAATGAAAAACGGACATCCCATAGTGTAATATTGTTTAGTTTAATGCTGGGAATAAAAAAAGTGACGTTGGCAGAAATTACATCATCAAACTTCGACGCGTTTCGACCATTAGATCGTCACCACTTCCTGATGACGATCTATTGGTCGAAATGCGTCAATATTTTCCTCCAACTTCACTTCCGCCCTTTGGAACGCACACTGGAACGTGGCAGCCATCTTTTTCTTCCAATACTATCACATAGAGCTGAACACACTCTGTGCTGAGGAAAAGGCATTATTTTGTGAGTTTATATATACTATTTTATTCCCAGCATAAACTAAACAATATTACACTATGGGATGTCTGTTTTTCATTTTATTTCACTTGTCACTGTAATTGCGGAATCCAATACCAAGGAATCAGCACGTTTGCACTATATTTGCACATGTTGGGACTGCTCAAAAGTTTTTTAATTATTATTATTAATTATGGTCATTATATTTAAAAATATGTTTTTTGTGTGTCACATTCTGTATGCGCAGTCTATATGATCATAAATACTAAAAGTCCATAGGAAAACACCTAAAGGCAGCTCCACCAGAAGACTGTAATGTATCTCTGCAGAAATAAAAAGAAATACAAGGGGGTGCCTCCGCGTTTCTGAGCACCAATCAACTCCTTTGTCAAACCTTTGTCAGGTTTGACAAAGGAGCTGACTGGTGCTCCGAAATGCGTTACCTAGGCTACAGACCAACGATCTTGATACTACTTCCAGTCTTTGCATCCCATGGTGGTTTTGCGGACATCACTTCCGGATCCGTGGTCTTCTTCATCTCCGGGAGCTGGTGCCCTCTGTGAACGCAGATGTCCATCTTGGTTTCCGGCTCCGTCTGGCCCTGGTTGCCAACGCCAGCACACCATCAGCAGAATGGCTATGGTCCTCAGCAATTTTAAGGCTTTTAATCTCTTCACACATGTGAGTGTTCTATCTATGGATTATTAAATTATTTCCTAATACCGCACTTAGAGGCACCCCCTTGTGTTTCTTTTATTTCAACAGAAATCCAAATGCTTTCTTTAGTAGAGTAGGGGACTGCTAGAACCCCTGTCAGATTTTTCTTTCTTTGTCTCTGTTGCAGATTATTCATTGCTTCCTGTCAAGTGAAACCATTGTCAGCAGGACAGGAAGTGAGGGTTTTGGATAGAGTGATAAATAGCAAAAAATGTATTATACAAAGTCCAGTTAATAAGAACACTTTGGAATCAAATCACTATCTGCATTGAAATCACTATCTGTTTTGAAACTTGCGCAGCTTAATAAATTGTGAGAAGTGATCAGCGTGGGAATTGTTATAATAATAATTAGGTAAATTGTGCAATTTCACCCATTGGTAAATACACCCCACAATTTTGTTTGAATAAGTAGCTTAACATGTAGTTTTAACATGATGACAATTGGGCTTGCATGCCAATTGTGTCATTACTGCAGTCATGTGAGATGCATGACATATCTTCTATCCAGTTGTAAAAATGTTTTTAAGTAGCGTTCATGCAGTGTGTTCCCTTGGTGCAATTACCTCTTACATAAAAGGGAATTAATGGCACTTCATGCTAAAGATCAATACGTGTCAAGTGGCTTAGAGTAAAGAAAACTAGTTTCCTTCTCCACTCCCTGATAAATAATGGACAGTTGATGGTGAAGTTCACATTCTACTTTAACCTCAGTTCTCAGGTTATTCTTTTGCATTCATGAGAATCAGAGATGGGGGACGTGTGAGAGAACTGGGCCAATGATCAGTTGTAGTCTGGAAATAGAAGCCAACTATCTGTCTTCTGAGGAGAGGAGCAACCCTGGAGAAGTCAGGCCTTTACCTGGCAAGGGGAGTGCCTTTGAGAAAGTATGTTGGTGGCCTACAAGAATCAGAATAGGGACAAGTAAGATGAAATTATATAACCTGAAACACAAAGTTAGAATTAACAGAGACTGTTCCCTGGTGAAGAGGCAAAGATTAAGTATTCTGTCTACCTGAGGAAGAATTGCAGAGTCAGATATTGTTGGGTACATTGAATTAAAGCTGAACTCCAAGAATTCCGTCACTTTTTAAAATATGCTGGCATACTATGAATTAGGTCTAACAAGGTGCATTCCACCCCATGGACTTAAAGAATAAATTCACCTTTTGCATAAAAATAATAAATGCACATTTTTTTTGCAGGTAAAAAAAAGTGTATTTATTATTTTTGTACGCAGGAGCCTGTAAAACAGATCTGCAGGACACCTGCATGGCACCAGCGATCAGCAGATCGCTGGTGCCATGCAGGTGTCCTGCAGACCTGTCAGTATATCTGCTTGCCCATATGGGATATACTGACAGAATCAATGAACTACAAGCCGATAGCCGCTAAGGCCCCACATGGCTGTGCTGTTTCCAAATCTGACAGCTAGTATGAGGGAACTTCTCCCTGTACTTCTGTTGGTGGGGGGCAGCAGCTGCAGCATTGGGAACATGTTGCAGCTTCCCCCCTAAAAATGGGTAGAACATGTAACATGTTCCCAAAGGTGAACTTAGCCTTTAATTCTTTAATTTCCATCTGACAATTTTACGGAGCTCTGGGAGTAAAATGACTGCTACACTCCTAGAGCTCTGACAGGAGAGACACTGCCTTCTTACACACAGCACCTCTGTCCGCCCTTCCCCTCTGCTGCCCATTCACAAAATCCTTTGTATTTTGTGAATGAGCTCACAAAATACAAAGTGCTCTGTTATTGAGGGACAAGTACAGAGGCTGCATGCAATGTGGAAGCTGAGAACAGGGGATTCTGCATCGGAACGCAGGAAGTATAGTGTTTTGCTCTTGGTGCTGCTTGAAAATGTAAATTAAAGAGATAAGTCCACGAGATGTTAGATAGATATAGGAATGTGCTAATATATTAAATAATAAAAAATTCTAACACAACAAAAAAAGTGTCCATATAATTCTATGTGAAAGGACAAACACCATACAAATGCTGGAAAATCATGTGGAAACCATAACACCGTGATAAATCCACCACCAAGTAAATTGGATAAACTCACCAGAGCTATATGGTGATCAAATTATAAATCAGCATAAGCGCTATTGCTCTGGGAGCGATGAATGTAGGGAATATCCAGACTCTAGAAGCAATACTCTGCAGCTGTAGACAATATCAAGACTCTAGGAGCAATACTCTGCAGCCAATCACTCAGCATGGACGGAACCTTTCATATAACCCTCGTTTCTACATACATATTGGAACCACACTCAGGAATAAAGAGAGGACATGATGGTGCAGCACGTTTAAGACCAATCACATTTATTAAAACATGGTAACACTCACAAACAAGGTGTCCAGGCCGACACCAGCATAATCAGCATAGAAAAGGAAATGGATGAGCCCCTTTCTATGCTGATTATGCTGGTGTCCTCTCTTTATTCCTGAGTGTGGTTCCAATATGTATGGAGAAATGAGGGTTATATGAAAGGTTACGTCCATGCTGAGTGACTGGCTGCAGAGTATTGCTCTTAGAGTCTGGATATTGTCTACAGCTTCAGAGTATTGCTTCTAGAGTCTAGATATTCCCTACATTCATCGCTCCCAGAGCAATAGCGCTTATGCTGATTTATAATTTGATCAGCATATAGCTCTGGTGAGTTTATCCAATTTATTTGGTGGTGGATTTATCACGGTGTTATGGTTTCCACATGATTTTCCAGCATTTGTATGGTGTTTGGACTTTCACATAGAATTATATGGACACTTTTTTTGTTGTTTTATTTTTTTTATTATTTAATATATTAACGCATTCCTATATCTATCTAATAACTATACCAATTTTGGGTTCAGGTTTGCTGCTTATTTCGATTTATTTTTAGATTTGTTTATTTAATATTTCTTTTTTCTTTTTGGTTTGGCGCTTTTCTGATTTATCCTACAAGTCCATGAGATGGCATGCTCCTTACTTGACTTGACTCATAGTATACTAGCACATTTTACAAAATGGATAAATTCAAAGAATTCAGCTTTAATATACCCACACATCCTCATTATTATTATTAATATACAGGATTTATATAGCGCCAACGGTTTCCTCAACGCTTTACATTATAGTGGGAGACAATACAGTAACAATACAGTTCGATACAAGAGGGATTTGAGGGCCCTGCTCCTTGGATCCTATAAACAGGTGTTGTACTATAAAAGTCACCTTGAAGTACCCATGTGCTTTCCTTTTTAGAAAAAAATGGTACTGCATTCATATACATAATTAGTCCAAAGGATACCTAAACCCCTGCAGAGGAATACTATAAAAGTATTATTACAACTATAAGAACACAATTTTGTCACTAGGGTGGAGAATCCTGAGCATGACGCTGGCCAGGAGCTCAGTGTGAGAGCTCCTGGATAGGTGTGCGCTACCTGTGCCCCGCAAGATAGGAGTGCCCAGGAGGCTCTTACTTACCCAGGGTTCGGGGCCGCTGAAGCTTGGGGACCTTGTTGGAGAGCAGGTCCCCTGTGTATAGGACCGTCGGAGACGGGCAGAGGTGGGGAGGTGGAGGACAGAGAGAGAGAGGATGTGGCTACCTTGAGGGGAGGCGGACCCTGCCAGAGGCTGGAGTGTCAGACGCCGGGTTGTCACGTGGCCACTGTGGAGGAGCATTGAGAAGCAGAGACACTGGCTGGCTCTGTACGGAGGAGAGCCTGGCCCCACCGACCGACCTTTATGTTACAAGCCTGCTCCGACAGTCCAGGATCCCCAGGACCCGAGAAATTGCATAGAGCATAACCCCCCCTAAAAAACAGCTTGCCATTGCTGCATGGGAGATTGGCTGTGTGGCAGTGTGAGAGGTCCATGTGACGAAAGGAAGCCTATCCGTAGCCAAGGTAACCTTAACGGGTTTCCAAACTTTTATAAAGATCTGCACTGTTTGAAGTAAAAGGGGGGGGTCACTCAGGGGGGCCAGAAGGAGCAGGCATAGAGACATAAGAAAGTTGAAGACATCATAGATCCCTGGGGAAAAGAAAATTTAAGAGACACTATTTTTTTGAGAGATATATCCCCAATTTGCCCAACAGACGTAAATCCCTAGCTGGGAAAAGAAAGGAAGTAAATTAATAACATGAAAAGTAAAACGGCAAGGAAGGGTGGGGGGGCAAAGATTTCCCAAACAAGCTCAATTAAAAAGTATATACCCCCACAAGAAAAAAACTTGGAGGGACAGACCCCAGAGAGACATCAAGGAGTATGCGTCAGGCGAGAGCTGGAAACCACCAATCGTTCCAGGATCGTTCCAGATTATCTATGGGAATGTCCAACATTAGCCAAAATACTGAAGGGGAAGATATGGAAAATGAGTCGGTCATGAAAAACTTTGAAGAGCAAGGGAGGACCCCACAGATGCTTACTAAAGCTGATATAGCAGATATGTTTACGAAACTGGAGCACTCTATAAAGCAGGAGATGGCGACAATACATAAAGATCTGGGGCAAGTTTTGTTGCAAGTAGTAGAAACTGAAGGGAAATTGGATAAGCAAGCCAAAGCAATAATGAAATTAGAAAAACAGATGGAAGATGTGAGAAAGGAGCAAAGGAGTCTGCTATATAAACTAGAAGACCAGGAAAACAGAGACAGAAGGTGTAATTTGAGGATACAGGGCTTACCTGAGACCATGGAAGGAGAAGATCTGAGGGAGACTTTGGTGAAAATATTTAACATAATAACGGATAGAGTATGAACAGAGCACCTGAAGTTTGATAGAGTGCACAAAATAGAAAGAGCTCAAGAAAGAGGAAATGAAAAAAGCAAGAGATGTCATTGTACAATTCCATCATTATAAAGACAAAGTGGAGTTACGGAAGAAGATAAAGGGAAAACCAGTAATAAAATTCAGAGCAGTAAATATACAGATTTTTGCCGAGATATCATCAGAAACACTGGCTAGAAGGAGAATGTTGAAACCATTACTGGAACAAATGAAAAAACAAAATGTGCGATACAGTTAGGGGTTTCCTGCATGCCTAACTGGCTGGAAAGACGATTGCTCTGCAAGATTTAAATTTCTATAAGATCTGAAAGACTTTTGTGAGAGACTTGAATTACAGCATGTGGACATTTCAGGATGGGAGAAGGGCGTGGAAGAGGATAGGGGAATAGAAAGCGATAGCTGGCATATAGTCCCCAGTTAATTTGGGGGTTTTTTTTCTCTCTTTCATTCCTCCCCTTCCTCAATAATGCCTCCTAAATAAAGGGTAAATAAAGGGAAAATTTAAGAAGAAAGGCGGGAAACAGGGAGCTGAAGATACATCCAGACATGCTGCCTAGGGTCTGGGAACACGGTCTGGATGGGCGCTTGTGGTCAGAGCTCCACCCCAGCTCAGAATTGACAGTGGGATGAGAACCACAAGTTATTCAAAGACGAGATACGAGCAACGGGGGGGATTGAGGGGATATGGGGAGGGGGGAGAGAGAACTATGTTAGAGATTGCTCAGAGCTCCCTCAAAAGGCTGATGGAACCCTGGGTTTAAAGAATGTAAATGGAGAGAAAGGGGAAAGGGAGAAGAGGAGAACAGGAGAGGGAAAGAGAAGAAAAAAAAATAATATATACACAGGAGAGATGGAGGAGGTCAATCTTATGATTTATAATGTTAAGGGATTGAATATACCAGGGAAAAGGCATAAGATCCTTAGAGAATTACAACAACAATCTATTGGAATAGCATTTCTACAAGAGACACATTTATTACACCAAACAAACGTAAAACTATATTCTAGATATTACCCAACCTGGTATTATGCGGATTCACCTACTAAGTGGGCTAAAGGAGTGGGAATTGGTATAGCTAAGAATTTAAGATTTAAGATGGAGGACCCTGAAGGGCGGTTCTTGCTCTTGAAGGGGAGATTACAGGAAACTGAGTGTACATTGGCAAATATTTATTGTCTTAACAGAAATCCAGTGGCCTAGCTTAAAAACATACTGGGAAGACGCCTGGATTTCAAAATAGGCAAACTGACTGACAGGGGATTTTAATTTTTGTATGGATCCTCAGATTGATATAATGTTGCATGTGGAGAAGTAGAAATCAGGTCGGTTTGGGAAGCCCATAAGGCATATATCAGGGGAATTTTGATAGCGATTGGGGAAAAAGGTACGGTAAAAGAAAATTAGTATTCTATTAAGGGAATTATATGAACTTAAATAGTCACATAAAAAAAGAATAGTAACAGCCACTCAGCAGCAAATAAAAAAAAGAGAGTAATTGGGTAAATTAATAGAGGAAGAAACAAGGAGAACTTTTTAACAAGATGGCAGGAGAGAGATATCAGTGAGGGAATAAACCAGATAAATATCTGAGAGCATATTGAAAGAAGAAATCTAGGAATTATATTGAGAAAATTAAGGATGATAATGGAGAACTAGTGTATTTGACCACTAATATTGCTAAGGTATTTAAAAAATGTTATAGTAAACTATATGACATAAACCAGAAACAGTTAAAAGGGGGGAAGAGGAGAGAATTAGACAGAGACAGATGTACTTAAGGGAGGCAAATCTACTGAGATTAAGAAGAAAGGTTAAAACATTTAGAAAACGGATAACACAGGTGGTAATCCAAGGGGCATTGTAGGGGACAGTTCCTGGGAAGAGTCCGGGGCCTGATGGGTATACAGTGAGATATTATAAAAAAATTTAAGAAACAATTAGTTCCTAAATTGAGTGTATATATGAATGCATTAGGAGATGGGATGAAAATGAGAGAGGAATCATTGCAAGCATATATTACGCTAATACAAAAAGAGGGAACAGATGGGACCCAGTGTGCTAGTTACCAGCCTATCTCACTGTTAAATACGCATACTAAATTATTTGCAAAGGTCCTGGCAACAAGGTTTAAAGATCTAATGCCAGAGTGGATTCATCTGGATCAAGTGGGATTTGTCCCCGGGAGGGAGGGAGGGAATAGATAATGGGTTAAGATCATTACTCCTCATACAGAAAAGCAAGAGAGAAAAAAGCCCTGTACTGATCCTGTCAATCTATGCAGAGAAAGCTTTTGATAGGGTAGATTGGGGCTTTAAGTTAGACACATTGGAGATTTTGGGAATTGGTCCCAAGATGAGAGAGTGGATAGGAAAGCTCTATAGCCAGCCCTCAGCTGCAATAAAGGTCAATGGTTCGTTATCATAGTTTTTCAGGATGTATAATGGGACAAGACAGGGGTGTCCACTTTCACCTCTGTTGTTTGTTCTATCCTTAGAACCCCTCCTGGCAAACAGTAAGAAACAGTGTAGATATAAAAGTGGTCCGGATAGGGGAGATAGAACACAAACTGGCTGCGTATGCAGATGATGTGCTGTTTTATGTGGCTAACCTTAGGTTGACATTACCTAATGTAATGAAAATAATGAAATATTATGGAGAGCTGTCAAATTTAAAAATTAACCCAGTAAAATCAGAGATTTTAAATGTTCGTGTCCAATGTTAGTGGGACACAATTGGATAAGATAGTATGGATTCCACATCAATAACGTATGTTAGAAGAAGGTACAAGCACTTACACACAGAATGCAATTAGGGTTTGGGATATGATTCACAAACAAATGGGATGGGAGTTTAATTCTGTGTTGATGCTGTTGGTAGATATAGATTTCTTCCCTCCAGGGAGGGAATATATTTCAGATAAATGAATAAGAAATGGGAATGCACAGTTAAAGGATATAATGGATGGGGGGGGGGGGGATTTGCTCCTTTCAGGAGTTAAAAAAAAAAGGAGTTTTTTACGTTAAATGAGTGGAGATATCTTCAGTTAACAAATTTTGTGCTAACGCTCCCTAAGCCCTTAAGACCAATGAGCAGAACAACAATTTAATATAAATAAAACATGGAAACATGGTACCCCCTCAGATTTACAAAATTCTTACCGAAATAAGACGTTACCCCTCTTTTGTACTTGGAGACGTGGGAAAGGGAACTTGGAATACCGTTTGATGAGCAACAGAAAAGGAAAATGTTTAGATTAGCACATGGAGCAGTAGATATGAGGGTGGTGGAAATGAACTACAAATGTTTGGCTAGGTGATATATTACACCAAGTGAGGCACATAAGCAGCAAATAGATAAATCACATTTATGTTGGAGAGGATGTGGGATGAAGGGCACAATGCCACATATATGGTGGGAGTGTCCCTAAATTCAGGAGTATTGGGGAGCCTGCAAGAGCCAGGCACATGCTTATTCCATAAAACGGAGACTACAGTAGAAAAATATAAGAATTCCATGATATTTCATTTGATAAATGTGGCAAAGGGATTGATACCTAAATTTTAGCAGGAACAGGAAGAACCAAAATAAAAGATTGGATATGTACAGTTGACTATGTGTACAAGATGGAGGAACTCTACCACTTGGAAGAAGATAGAATGGAGAGATTCAGAGAAAGGTGCGAGAAATGGGATAAATTTAAAGAGCAATTCAAAGAATAAACAAAATAGCTGAAATAGGAAAAATGCAGAATAGACGAGAAAGGAAGGAGAAGGGTGCCTTGAGAGGGAAGGAGAAAGACGAGGAGCGGGGACATAAAGGAGACAAAGAGAAAAATTTGGGGAGTAGATTAGGGAAGAGGGGGAGGGAATGGGAGGGTGGTGTTTTTTCTTAGAATGAAGATATATAAGGAATTTGTTTATTTGTGAATATTTTTGATACTTTATTGGTAAAGTGATATATTGATAATTAATAAAATATATATTAAAAAAAAAACAACATTTCAAACACTGAAAGGTTTTAAAAAAAGCTGCCAGATTGTACATAACATCCTTGTTTTGGGGGCTCAAGTTAATCTTGTAAGCAGTCCAAAGGATGCCACTACTATTCATTTCCCATCTATTAGGAGCACACTATGAATTTGAATTGATTAGCCGTCTGTTTGGCATTTGCAGTGGCAACATTTTTCGACCATTTGGAAATATATATGCCGTGAAGTGTATTTTACACAGACCAGCAAAATAAGAAAAACTTTGGAATCAAAGAACTATTAGTATTGAAACTGTTATTTTACACAGCTTAGTAAATTATATGGAGTGATCGAAGTGGAAATTGCTATGATAATTAGGTAAATTGGGCAGTTTCACCCTATCGTTTTGCTTGGATTAGTCGCTTAGCATATTTAAGGTATTTTTAACATAAGTGGCAGTTGTTCATACATGCCATTTGTGTCATTAATAGCCACATGAGACATATGATGTAACTTCTCTCCAAATGGGAATATGTTTTTAGGTAGCATGCATGCAAGCATATAGTGCAATTACCTCTTACAGAAAAGTGATGGTAAAATTAGCCTTATCCAGGAATTGTAGGGAATTAAAGTCTTACTAAACCCACAACAATAAAATCAGTCTGTATATACAGTAAATCATGCTTTATATATATCACTATGGAACCTAAGGGGTCAATCCTCCACATTGTGTAAAAAGGCTGTGTGATCCTGTCTTCTCTGAACCTTCCCTTGTTCTCCTGTCCTCAATCCATCTGCTGATAGAACAGAGCCTTGGTGGCAAGCTTCACATGCTCAGTTTGGTGTGTATTGCTAGAGAGTTTGTTTTTGTTCTTGGGACAGTGCATGTGATTAGTACAGGGCCAATCATCGCTGTCCAGACAGAGGGTCAGGAGTCATGCAGCCTCATAGGACAGTCAGGGAAGAATGAAACTCCTACAAGCTTTAACCAGTGTTCTGCTTAACACTGATAGAAGTCACAAGACTACTCTAACTGCTGATGAGTTAAGGTATTTAGCAGTTTATATTTACTAAAATAATTGCATTTCCATGTTGTGTGTAATGTGAGGGACAAGATATAGTGAATGCAGGGTCCTGGGTTTAGTAATACTTTAATGTCAGCTCTAGTACCCTTGGCTAAAGATAATCATGTCTTCTCCTGTTAAGAAAAAGAAAAAAAAGTACACAACACATTTTTTTCATGCACTTAGCAATTACATTTTAGTACAGACCATCCACCTCGTTCCTGCAGTACATTCTGTGAGCTTTTGCTATCATTCAGATTGCAGTTTCTCCAAGTAGCTCTCTTAATCCACTATGACTTCATTTCCCCTTCAAGAAACAAAGCTATTGGCTTCTGTGGTGAATATAAACCAAGACTGCTTAATACCTGCTAAGTAGTATTCACCACAGTCACGTCCGCGCCAGCTTGATCCACTTCCAATTACTTGTTGGCGTTCTGCGTGCTATTTATTTGTAACAGCTTTTATGTGAGACATAATGTACACACATCAGTGTAAATCAAAAATGGAAGGATCTGTGTTTCAAAACAGAATATCAGGTAATTAAAATCGAGACCAAAACAGTCCTTAGACTGGGCAATTGAGGTGCATTTTATTTCTTCTCATGGAGAATGCTTTCATGTGTATAGCCAGGGTTCGTGCTAAAACTGTGGAGAGAAAGTAACATCTAACTGCTCTTATTTCCATATTTCCCTTCAGCAGTCAGGCTTTTTTCCATAGACAGTGCAAGCAGCAAACTGCATTAACCGATAGCAACCAGGTAGTACATCCTTTACGGAAGTCAACATGTAAGGTAGATTCTGAATAATACTAGCTACTGCATATGCTAATTGCACATTTATTTTTCAATACTGTAATAAAGCTATGAATACCTTCTGTTCTGAAGTTTGATATCATTGGTTAAAGTGTTAGCTAAAATGTTAATATATTTTGTTTTTTAGTTTTGGGTAGGGTAGGGTTGTCTCTGTGCCATCTGAGTAGTCCTGGGTACAATTGTCACCAGGACAAAAACTGATATCCCTAGAGCAAGAGTTTAGAGTAATTATTCCAATGGGGACACTTTTTCAGGTGACCACTGTCAAAGAGGGAGTTCCCGATTTCTCGCTTTCTGATACATTTCCAGAACATGAAGTGAAGGTAAATCTCCCCCTAAAAAAGATAAAGACAAAAGAAAAATTACCTGGCAGGGGTTTTTACGTGTTCAATTCTGTATATAGACCTAAACCAAGTTGTCTCCATACATACACTTTAAAACAAATATTCACTGCTGCCCTTCATAAGAAGTAGGACATGTTTAAAGCAGGACCCAGACTGTCTATCTTCAAGATTTTTGTCAGTTCCTGTCCTAATGATGTGAGATCTCTTCATGGTAAGGAGTGCCACCTGACCAGCGTATACAAGAATGGCAACCGCCACAATATTTAACTCGCTTTTGAAGTCAGTTGTACATAGAAGGCCATTGCACACTACAAAAAAACATGATTTCCCAGCACACTTACCAACTAGCCTGCAAACAACCCAACATGGCACTGTCTAACAATTTACATTAAAAACAGAGGTTTTGGTTGCACACATTTGCATATATTTGTGGAAGTCACACTGCATCACCAAGGCTCTTCTGTAAAGTGCGGTCCTAACCTTTATATTTGAGAGCATATATAACAATGGATAAATTAAAGGCAGCCTGACCAGTATTTTACTAACCTAGGTGCCAAAAATGTGATTTGTTGCCAGTGTTAATAATACAAAAAGCTCATAAAGCCAGTATCCCCCCCCCCCCCCAAGAAAATAGCAACCTTACCAGTGATAGATGAGAAGTACCTGAAAAAAGGTCTAACTCTCCTCCACTATTTAAAACTGAGAATAAAATACCTAGAATTCTACTTTAAAACCAGGATTTTTTCTGTTACTGGTTTTATGACTGGCCAGCTCCAGTAGAGGCATTGGGGTTGATTTATTAAACTAGAGAGTGCAAAATCTGGTGCAGCTCTGCATAGAAACCAATCAGCTTTCAGGTTTTATTGGCAAAGCTTAGCTGAACACGCTGAAGTTAGAAGCTGATTGGCCACCATGCACAGCTGCACCAGATTTTGCACTCTCCAGTTTTAGTAAATCAACCCCATAGTGTCCACCCAGACCTTCTCCATTGGATGTCTGCGTATTCTCCACTTGTTGTAATTAATATTCTGTGTATCTATGGCTCAGGTCTTCCATCTAACCTCGGCTATCATTAGCTGGACATCAGTAAGACTCCGGTAGCATGAATATATCCATCATTGCTCAAAAGTAGCCTGAATGAGAAAAAGTTGGAGCTACACCTCAAAATGAAGGAAGAATATGTGGGGATGGCAAGTTACAGTGTGTGTGGTGAAGAAGGAGATGGCATTGTGGTCATTTTTGCCTCTTCAACACCCAGTTGCCATTGCCACAGCTACTTCCCTTGTTTCTGCACCAGTGCTTCTTTAGGATATCAGGGTTCATTGTTGCTAAATGTTTTATGATCTCAAGCTGTGGTAAATGCTCCTTATACTCACTGGGTACACTAAGCCTGCTTTTAATTTATTTCACTAAAGCCACGTATTACCTTGCACCATACAAACATTTGCAATCCTTTTATGATTGGAATGCATGAATGGAAAGATTCACTACTGAGAGAGGTTCAACAGTAGTGAGATGTGGTAAATGTTCTTCCACTTTCTTAGGCTATTTCCTTATTTATATAATTGGAACATACGTTGTGTAATGCAGTACTTTACGGTCTTGCCTCTGAGATCGACTACAGTGTCCTAGTTCCAAAAACCCTAGGGCCGGGTTTGGGAGGAGCCCATTAACCTGCTAAGTATGGTTTTGGATTGTGGGAAGAAATCAGAGCAGATCAAAAGAAACCTACAATAAACACAGATAAAACAAATTCTATTATGAAAATATGTCTTGTGGGATTCAAACCCAGGGACCAGTTTTGTTGGCAAGAGTGCTAATCACTTAACCACTATGCATGGGCCAAATGCCAGTGTAAAATAGCTGCTGATTTTTAATGCACCTTACCATAGGTAAGGGGGTCTTTTCTGTTTCTGCATGTCCTATACAGTACTACTCCACTTGCCAGGCTTCTTTATCAACAGCACATTAACATTTGGTTGTTTTCAAATGGACTCCATGGGGTTAAGTTACTAAAATTGGAGAGTGAAAAATCTAGTGCAGCTCTGCATAGAAACCGGCTTTCAGGGGTTTTTTTTGTCAAAGCTTAATTAAACAAACTGAAGTTAGAAGCTGATTGGCTACCATGCACAGCTGCACCAGATTCTGAGTGCTCCAGTTTTAGTAAATTAACCCCCATGGGTCCTTTATATGGACTTTAAGGCTCTAGCATGAGCCTCTATATCTAAATACGAGAATACTTATTTATTTATTTGAAGAACAGTGTTCTTCCTTGTACATCTATTGGTGATTAGACATGTGCAACCGATTTTGTAGTTTTTCCTGAAGTTCGCAATATATTCAATATATTATTGAATCGGACGGTTTCAATATTTTTGGGTAGTAGTCCAATCCACCAAGAGTAATGGCATGAGCTGATTGGACAATATCAACTGGCGTCATATGTATCTGAATTAGTGAATAGAATGAAATTCTAATCCATTCATGTTCCAAATCCATATTATCGAACAAATTTGAAAATTGAATTCATTTCCCCATGGGCCCGAACTAGTATCACATTGTAACGGAACCGGACCCCGACTGCACTAGGGTATTTCTGTTAGACTCCCGCTTCCCTGTCCGAACACAGATCCACGGACACCACTCAAAGTAAAATCAGGAAATAGACTGCTTCATTTTAACACAGACACAAGATATACACAGGGCGGGGCAATACATTTAGTAACAAGAGACACACAGGAAACACCCCCGACCAAGCCAATACACAAACACATACATCCCATAATAGTTTGCTCCCAAGCAAGACACACAATAGAACAATGGGATGCACCACATGGCAGTAAACAATGAACAACCCCCAAACCCCACCTATACATGTCTACACAATATCAGGACATTCCACCCTGTACCCCTAACAGGCACAGGGTGACTTACACATAAGAGGGACATGGGGAGCTGAGACAGGGGTCTCCCCACCCCTCCAAAGGGGGCTGTGTTCCATGGGCCCCCCACCCAAAGTGACTCCCGTCACACACATGCATTAGTTTATTTTGTTACAACTTTTTTCGGATTCATTGCCATTTGTTTCTGTGTACATTCGGAGATTCGGATACATCTGAAAAATGAATCAAACAAAACAAATTGCACATGTCTATTGGTTATTGTTGGCTGCATCTCTCCTGTTTTGACACTGACCACCTTATCCTTTCACTTGCAACACAGTAACATTTATTACCCTTAGTATTTTGGGGTCTTCGTAATGGTCAGAGATCTCAGATCCCTTATGTATATATTGCATAATGTTGCCCCACCTCATTCATAAAATCAACGTGACCATTACTGTTCATCAAACCTACATTGGATGGTGGGAACTAGGATTCAGGGGATTCTCATGTTCGATTATGGTTGGTCATCAATGTATGCCTATATTATTATGAAACAATATCTGACTCCCAATGTTCAACTCAATATATGTAGCTGCTTTACTTTTTTACCCCCCTTTTCCTTTTTGTGTCCTACTTTTTATTGCAATTTCAATAAAAACAGACTGAGTAAAAAAAAAAAAAAAGCACACACACATTTGGTAGTTTTAAGCTATGCACCCTTTAAGGATTTTCCACTTCATGCATATAAACATTGCTCATAAATGCCTGGTTCCCTTCAAATATATGTATGTGTTTTGTTTTGTTTTTTAACTAGGTGAGATGCCACAGTTGGTGAAAGGAATGAAGCTTTTAAATCAAGCAGATCCCTGTGTTGAAGTTCTGATCCAGGAGACAGGAGAACATGTACTTATTACAGCAGGAGAGGTTCACTTGCAGCGCTGTCTGGATGACTTAAGAGAAAGGTTGGGAAAACAATATATGTATTTTTCTGTAAACATATTATAGTTGTCTTTGACCAGGCACTGATTTATGCCATTTAGTTAGCTAGAGTTTCTCATCCAAAAATCTTTCAGGATCTTTTGGCCCTTAAGTACATTTATTAATGGCTATAAAATGATGCGCTGCTGGCGAGTGCTGCCTCCTCTCTGCCCTTGCATCCATCGTGAGCTCTTTTTGGCAGGCTACCTCTCATTACTTGTCACTGAATGGGATTGTTTCATTTATAGCTACATGCTCCGTGGACGATGGATTTTCCAATTAAAAAGCGATGTAGCTGTAATAAAATCCTGTATTTATCTATATGTGTATCTAATACTGCATTATCGATACAGATGGTTGTTCTTGAAGACTTCCTTTCTGTTCTTTAATGATATTTTTCTCGCTTGATGCTGAAATTTTTAGGACTTGGCTTGTTATTCAAGCTGAATTTCTTTGGCGACTTAAAATGATGTAAAATCCATAAAATTTTCTTTAAATTGATCTTTAATTCTATTGAGCCCATAAATTCAGCAACACTGAGTCTCGCATATGCTGTTTTTATTTCTACTCAGATATCGTTAAAAAAAATATCTACTTTGAATAATTGATGCTGAGCTGAAGATTAGGTTATTATTACTTTCAGATTGCAGTTGTGTGTTACAAATATTATTTTATCTATTTATTACATTACAAGCTTGGGTATAATAAGTGAAACCTTGGCTGCAATGATACCTGATTTGGGGCCTCACATTTTAGTACTCTATGAAGGCCTCTTGATATAAAGACCATGCCCACACATTGCTTCTGATTTGTTTAACCACTTGCCCTCCGCCCTAAAGCAGAAGTATGGCAGGGCTGCACAAAATCACACATATATACATGATTTGCATTTCCAGGCAGGGGGCGCAAGATCATTGTGGTGCTATGTGTTATACACTGTATACATTTGCCATATATCTGAACTGGTAGTGCATATATTAGCACATAAGCTATAAATTAGACTGACTTCATTCTATTAATGTGCCAAAGCAAGACAAGGACAGATGTATATTACTGTATTGTAGTTGGATCACAGTTAGAAAAGCTGTTGAGTCTGAGTATTTATTGTCCCTTGTGACAGAACAGCCGGCATCCAGCTCCCTGTTCCAAGTACCAGATCACCATATGTCTCCCTAAAACTTGTTATAATGGGCATGGAATGACTTAGGATGGATGGAAGTCATCAGTTAGGCATTATACAAATAGCTTGTATATTTTTTAGCCTAATGCAGACTTAATCAAACCACAGCTTCCAGCTGTTGAGGAACTACAGGTTCCATCTTGCCTGGTCTTTGAAACTTTTTTTTTTCTTATAGTTCTTCCATGGTAATATACTAAATAGTATACTAATATTTATCTGCTAGATCAGGCTGTGGATAATCCTTGCCCTTTAATATATTGCCAAATTGTATCTCCCATGAGCTTAGCAAGCCATTAGATGTGTGTGTGAGGAGATTATAAGTACTGAAGATATTTAAGAGTGCATAACATTTCTTTACACATTATTTTATAATCTGATCTGTGAACACAGTGTTGGATTCTGGTAGACCTCTTTTGGCCTATAATAGTTAACAGTATAGCACACTAGGCAATACTTGCCTTCATAGCAAATGTAAACACAGATAAGACTGATATACACCGATCAACCAAAACAATATGATCAATAACCATAACATTATGACCACCCAACTTTTGCCACCAAAACAGCCCTGACCAATGGAGGCATGGACTCCAAAGTAACATCTACATGAAATGCATGACCTAAAGTTTCCCAGCAAAACATTGCCTAAAGCACCACACTGCCTTCACCGGAACATGACACACATGCACCCGGCTATCTATATGATATAAAAGAAAAGGGGATTCATCAGACCAAGCCACCTTCTTCCATTGCTCTGTAGTCCAGTTCTGACTCTCACATGCCCATTGTAGGCTTTTTGGCAATGGACATGGGTCAGCATTGGCACCCTGACCAGTCTGTGGTTACACAGCCCCATACATAACAAACTACAATGCGCAATGTGTTCTGACACCTTTCTATCGGAACCAGCATTACATTTTTCTGCAATCTGAGCTACAGTAGCTCTTCTGTTGGATCGGCCTACACAGACCAACCTTCCTCCCCAAGTGCATCAGTGTATCAGTGAGCCTTGACTGCCCATAACCCTGTTGCCCCTTCACCGGTTTTGCCTCCTTGGATCACTTTTGTTTGGTTCTGACCTCTGCAGACTGGGAACAACCCACAAGAGCTGTAGTTTGATGTTCTAACCCAGTTGTCTAGCCCAGGGCTTGACAAGTTTGTTTTGAATCTAGGAGCCAGCTAATAAAGTTAGGAGCCAGTTTTTGTGTGTAGAGTGGGTTGTCAGTGCCCGGGACACATGATGCAATTTACCACACAACAATCACTGCAAAACCGCACCATGTTTTAGGCACCATTGAAAATAATGGAACCTGAACCTGCATTTTGCGATTACAGCAACATTGCTGTGATCCCAAGATGCCCAGGTGTGAATGGAGCCATCCTGGTTCACACATATTCGATTCTGGATTTGTTTTGAAACTCACAGATTCTCATGACAGGCTAGATATTTTGTGTTCCTATTGAGGTGGTTCACACAGATGCGAACCACACACATTGTGCTTTGAGTGCAATATGAAAAGGATCCTGTGCGAGTTTGTAATGGTGCATTCCAGACTCGCAAGTGATAGAGTAGATTGGCATGCAGAGATAAATGTTCACATATGATTGCTATTGACAGGGGTTTTTGCATGGGAGGTGTTTTCGCATCAAAGTCTATAGGAGGTAGTTTCTCATCAAAGTCTATGGGCGGCATTTTCACATTGAAGTGTATGGGAGACGTTTTCCCATTGAAGTCTATGGGAGGCATTTTTCCATTGAAGTCTGTGGTTCCTGGGATTTGTCGAGCCCTGGTCTAGCCATTACAATTTGGACCTTGTCAAAGTTACTCAAATCCCTACACTTGCCCATTTTTTTCTGCTTTCAACACATCGACTTCAAGGAAAACATGTTCACTTGCTGCCTAATATATCCCATGTTATTCACTTTACCTGTCAGTGGTCAATGTTATGGCTGATCGGTGTGTGTGTGTGCGTGTGTACACTGTGTGAACAATTATTAGACAAGTGAGTTTTTCTGACCAAATCATCAACAGAGTCGCAAGAATTGTGTTGAGAAAAAAAAGACACATTTTTAAAATGTTTGACTTTTCAGAGTCAGTTAAATCTCTTTTTTGGCTCATTTTGCCTGAGGAAAAGAAACTGCCTAATAATTATGCACAGGGTAGATATCCTTAGGCCACACCCTCCCTCATTACACAAATACACATCACCTGGTGATTGACATTGGATTTATTGTGGGGGACATTCTTTTAGTTTTTTCTTTTAATAAAGGACTTGTCAAAGACCGTGTCCTGGCTTTTTTCACACAACCCTTTTTGTTTTTTGTGAATGAGTAGTGGTACAACGTACCCCATACTCATTCACATAGGGGGAGGGCCAGGATCTGGGGGCCCCCTTATTAAAGGGGGCTTCCAGATTCCGATAAGCCCCCTGCCTGCAGACCCCCACAACCAATGGCCAGGGTTGTGGGGAAGAGGCCCTCGTCCCCATGAACATGGGGACAAGGTGCTTTGGGGGGGAGCCCCCCCTGCCCCAAAGTACCCCCCCATGTTGAGGGCATGTGGCCTGGTATGGTTCAGGAGGGGGGGTGCTCATTCCTTCCCCCCTTTCCTGACCTGCCGGGCTGCATGCTCGGATAAGGGTCTGGTATGGATTTTGGGGGAGACCGCCATTCCATTTTTTTTTAATTTTAGCGTGGGAGTTCCCCTCAAAATCCATACCAGAGCCATTTTTTTTATTTATTGTGCTGGTTTTTAAATGTAATTACTGCTTTTTTTTTTTTCCTTCACTTTCTTCAGAAATTCAGCTGTCACTTCCCCCCAGCTAAAAGAGAGAAAGTTTTCTTTTAGTTTATTTCCCCACGTTAAAAGAAACAATGTTTTCTTTTAGTTTCTTAAAAGAAACAAAGTTTCCTGTAACTCCAGAGAAAGTGACCGCTAATCTTGTGAACTATAGTGAAGAAAACAAAAAGTCGTCAATTGCATTTAAAAATCGGCACCGACATACACTTTCTATTGTGAAAAAAATTAGTAACAAATTTGTAAACCAAGGCATTATTTTCAATGGATTTTCATTCGTAAACCGAAAATTACGTTAACTGAGGCATTCGTAAACCGAGGTACCACTGTGTGTGTGTGTGTGTGTATATATATATATATATATATATATATATATCTACAGTGAAGGAAATAAGTATTTGATCCCCTGCTGATTTTGAATGTTTGCCCACTCACAAAGAAATGATCAGTCTAAAAATCGAATGGTAGGGATGATTCCTCACTGTTCTCATGATCATTGACACTCCACGAGGTGAGATCTTGCATGGTGCACCAGACCTAGGGAGACTGACAGTTGTTTTGTGTTTCTTCCATTTGCGTATGATTGCACCAACTGTTGTCACCCTCTCACCAAGCTGCTTGGCGATAGTTTGGTAGCCCAGTCCAGCCTTGTGTAGGTCTACAATCTTGTCCCTGACATCCTTGGACAGCTCTTTGGTCTTTGCCGTGGTGGAGAGTTTGGAATCTGATTGTTTGATTGCTCCTGTGGACAGGTGTCTTTTATACAGGTAACAAAATGAGATTAGCAGCACTCCCTTTAAGAGACTGCTTCTAATAGCTTGTTACCTGTATGAAAGACACCTGGTAGCCAGAAATCCTGCTGAATGATAGGGGATCAAATACTTATTTCCCTTATGAATATGCAAATCAGTGCATAATTTGTTAGACATGCATTTCTTTAGAATTTTTTGTTGCTATTCTGTCTCTCAGTGTTACAATACACCTACCATTCGATTTTTAGACTGATCATTTCTTTGTGAGTGGGCAAACATTCAAAATCAGCAGGGGATCAAATACTTATTTCCTTCACTGTACACACACACATAGTATATATCCTCTATGTACATATTTGTGAATGCTTTCACATAAAATAACTATATTTTTGTCTGCTGGTCCTTCAACAGCTGTCATATGATGGGCTGACTCTACTTATATGACACCGTCCCAAACATCTTAATATAACAGCAACACAAAGGTTACATCCTGACATCTGTACTTATTAAAATACTTACAAAATGTCTGTGTTGCTGTGATACTGAATAATATATGCATGCCTGGGGAAATTTTGTATGTTTTTTTCCATATGTATTTGCTTATTGCAGTCAAACAGAAATGAGAATGTGCAGGCACTTTAATAACATGGCTTCCCCCAGCGTTTAGGTAATTGTAGGCCTCAGGATCCGAGGGCGAGGGATGATGTATACATATATGCAGCCATACCCTGATGATGTAATGGCTTTGTAGCAGGCACATTTCAGGATTAATAATAAGGCACTTGTATGTACTGGAGACATTTTGCTGCACCATGCTAGGAAGGAAATTTGTTCTTTACCACCTTCCCCACAGGTGTCCGTTCTCTTCTACTGACTGACTTCTATACTTAGACATTGTGTTGCGTCCTGTTAATGTTTTTCCTGCATGGGTTTTTTGTTTCCCTTTTTATTTTCCCGCACATGGAAAGCACATTAACAGTTCACTTGGTAACTAACAGCCAAATCGTGCTTCCCTTTTCAGGGATGCGTCTTTTTGCCAGATGAATACGTTTGCTTGCTTAGATGCTGCTGTTCCTATCAAAGAGCTCACACAACATAAGCCAGTGCAGGTCTCCTGCTTTCAGGGAGCTTCATGCTCTGCCAGCTGCAGGTTCTTCAATCCTGGAAAACTTTTCCTATTTTTTTTTTTGCTTTTTTTTGTTACAATCACATAAATGAATACCTATTTTTGATTGTTGTGAGTGGGTTGATGGATTTTTCTTTGCACATCTGGGGTTGCCATTCCATGATGTGAAACACTGAGCTCATTAACTTGTAAGGAGCGCCAACGGCTATGCAATGTCCATGTTGCTCACCAGCCGCTCTAAGGTGTCCTTTTATGAAACCGAGATCAGCGACGATCCTGAGGATCGTCGCTGATCTCTGATCATTAGTGGTTTAGGAAACAGAGATGATCAGCGGAGAACATGTTCTCCTCTGATCATCTCAGCACACAGATGGCCAATGTATGAAGGAGCGATGTCTGCCCTTCACTGGTGATCTGTGTTCTCTCTCTAGATTCTCCAGCCCAGAGGTGGAGAATCGGGGGAACCGCAAACGAAGCAACGATAATGTACACTGCAAGATTATAGTAACCAGCTTTGAAAGTGTTTGTAGATCGCTCCTCCCTTCATTCGAAGAACTGATCTACACCGCTTCATAAAAAGGCATTTCCAGGAGAACTGTGTTCTCCGAGAATGCCGGAGAACTGAGCAGCGGTCATTTACCGCTGCATGATAAAAGGACACCTAAGACAGACTCAAAAAAGAGAGCAATGTTGCACACTATGGAGTTGATTTACTAAAACTGAAGAGTGCAAAATCTGGTGCAGCTCTGCACAGAAACCAATCAGGTTCCAGGTTTTATTGTCAAAGCTTTATTGAACAAGTCAAAGTTAGAAGCTGATTGGCTGCCAGGCACAGCTGCACCAGATTTTGCACTCTCCAGTTTTAGTAAATCAACTCCATAGTGTGCAACATTGCTCTCTTTTTTGAGTCTATCCTAGAGCATATCTATAGTCAAAATTGAAAAACATATATTTGTTTGAACATTGCATTTCAATTATTTCTAGCATACTCCTTTTATTCTAAATGATCTTGAAGTTTGCAAACTTTGTGAAGATCCCACTTATTTACTTCCTAGAATTCTGTGATGCATATTCACTATATCCTGTGAGTAGGCACTGCTGTGTCACACATTTCACAGAGCCTGCCTTCTGAACTATAGAGTTGCTAAGAGGAGGAGTTTCAGGAGGCGGAATCAGTACAGCAATCACAGTTTGCATGCAGCAAGGTACCATGGGATATGTAGTCCTTAGAAATTTAAAGGAAACAGCAGAAGAGAAGCTACATGTATGCAGGGAATCCAGGAAGTTGTGGAAAGAGACGGCCAGCAGACAGGCAGCACTCACAACATGAAAGGGGATTTTCCAAGTAAGCTTATATTGGATTATCAATAATAAATATTGTATTGTTATTACAATGTTGTTATAAAAGTGTGTACAGTTGTACTTAAAATTTTGCATACCCTTGGAGAGTTGATAATATACAGGATATACCATTTTTAAAGAAAACATGAGTGAGCAAGCAAAGCACATTTCTTTTATTTCTTATGGAATTTATATTCAACTGTAGGACATAACAGCATAGCACAATCCTAAAACAAAATATTGCATCAAGAAAAGAAATGAAATGATCCCTGTTCAAAAGTCTTGCTACCCTTAGTTAATAATGTGTATTGCCCCCTTTAGCATCAATGACAGCATGCAGTCATTTGTAATAGTTGTCTATAAGGCCCCAAATTCTTGCAGATGGTAGAGCTGCCCATTCGTCTTGGCAAAATGCCTCCTGGTCATGCAAAGTCTTTGGTTGTCTTGCATGAACCACACATTTAGGATCTCCCCAGAGTGGCTCGATGATATTAAGGTCAGGACACTCCAGAACCTTCACCTTTTTCTACTGTAACCACTGGAAGGTCAATTTAGCCTAGTGCTTAAGGTCATGTTCATCCTGGAAAATCCATGAACGTCCCAGGCACAGCCTTCGTGCAGAAGAATGCCAATTGTCTGCCAGTATTTTCTGATAGCATGCTGCATTCATCAGCCATCAATATTTACAAGATTCCCCATGCCTCTAGAGCTCACACACCACCAAAACATCAGTAAGTCACCACCATGCTTTACAGTGGGGATGGTATTCTGGTCACTATAGACCTTGTTGACCCCTCTTGAAACATAGTGCTTATGGTTGTGACCATAAACCTCTATTTTGGTCTCGTCGCTCCAGTGTGTCAGAAGCTGTGAGGCATGTCAAGGTGTTTTCAGCCATATTTTTTTGTGGCATTGGCGCAGTAAAGGATTCTTTCTGGCAACTTGACCATGCAGCTCATTTTTCTATTGTGCTCCTTGAAACAACCACAACATCTTTTTTCCAGAGCAGCCCGTATTTCTCCCGAGGATACCTGTGGGGTTTTTCTCTGTATCCTGAACAATTCTTCTGGCAGTTGTGGCTGTAATCTTTCTTGTTCTACCTGACCTTGGCTTGGTATCAAGAGATCCCTGAATGTTTCTCTTCTTAATAAGTGATTGAACAGTACTGACTGGCATATTCAATTATTTGGATACCTTTTTATATCCTTTTCCATCTTTATAAAGTTCCTATACCTTGGTACGCAGGACTTTTGACAGTTCTTTTATGCTCCCCATGGCTCAGTATCTAGCCTGCTCAGTGCATCTACACAGCTAACAAAGTCATTTTAGAGAATGGATGGAAACTTTTGATTGGGGTTATTTGGGTGATTTCTGTTATCATTGTGATTTAAAAAGGAACCAAACAACTACTGTATGTGATAATAAAAGGCTTCATATGATCACTATCCTTAAATAAAAGACAGTGTTTTGGCATGATCAATCATACTTTCAATATCAATGCCAAAATTTTACTATTTTTGCCAGGGTATGAAAACTTTTGAGAACAGCTGTACTGTGACCATAGAACTCCTAAAAAAGCAGGCAGTAAGTGCAGATTTTGAACCCTAAGCTCTGTTTGGGTGTTTGTACACCATCACTGCTAGTTTTGGCATCACCCATCCCTCAGTACACCTCTGGATATATTGAGATGTTTTACTTCCATGGAAAATCTTTTTCATTAAATGAAGCATTTTCCTGTGATAACTGATAAAGTTTTATTGCTATGTCTATTTAGTACATTTTTTATCATTTGCAGTGCCTACTTGTTGCCAGAAGTTTGTGTGTTTTGCATCTATAGGTATAGGTATCTAGAACTTTTTTATGGATAGAGAAGGGAATGTTCTTTCTAAAGCAGTCTATACACATATTGAAATTGTATATCTTTCTGTGCAACAGAAGCCGGTAGTTAGACGAGTTTCTGTCGAACGGTTCTGCTAGAAAACCAGGATTTGATCATCCACTGCAGCACTGATCAGTGTATTCTGATGGGGGAGTCCCATCTGTCAGAATACAATATTGCAGCGGGGGGCTTCCCACATCGCTTGTATGAACACAGGAATCTGTCAGATTTGCTTCAACCTGCTGGTTGAAAAAAAAAAGACTCTCCGTGTATTCATTGTCTGTAATTTTCTTGATGGTCATTGTCATTGGGACAGAAATTATGGGAAATTTTGTTTTTGTCCCCAGAACAAAAGTTGAGTGAAGATCTTTCAATATGGACAGCTGTTCCCGTGTCAGCTGTCTAATAGGGGGTCATTCCTCACTTTTAAGAGATTTTTTCTTACTCTATCTTTTTTCTCCAGGACAGAAAGTGGAGGAAAGTTTTTACAATGGGACTCAGAAAGAAAAAAAGTCAAACCCATTCTGTATCGAAACCTAGAAATTAATATTTTGGCTATGGATTCACTTTAAAGTGTATGCCAGGGCAAAATAAAAATGCAGTCCCTCTCTGCAAAACATTCCAATATCCCTAATTTTTTTATTGTTTGAAAAACACTGAAAGTGCTAAGAAAAAACAAAACCTTTTGATCTCCCAATAATACAGTGCATTTGCCGCTCTAAATTCCCAGGTAGCACTATCAGCCCTGTCTGCTGGACTACAGAACTTATCCTTTCCCCCACCCATCTCTGTCCCTCTTCCAGTGCCTACTTTTATTTCTTTCCCAGCAAAACGTTGCTGCTGCCTTAATTCCGAAGAGCTTGCCATTACTCTGGGTGTAGGGAGAGGGCTCATGGGAGGTGCAGTTTTGGGGGTGTGCTAATAAGATCTGGCCTCTCAACCCCTGCAAGAATTTTAGAAGCCCGGTAATTATATCATAGGGAGTAACAAAAGCTGTTTCTAACTACATGAACGACGTAAAAGAAAAAAAAATGAATGCTGAGACATGATCTAGAGAGGGGGAGATAGGTTTGGAACTAAATTTGAGTCATATCTGTACAAATTCCTTATTTAAAGCGGAGCTCCACCCAAAAGGGGAAGTTCCGCTTTAAGGACTGTTCCCCCGCTCCCCATTAAGGATTGGTACCTTGGGGGAGCGGGTACCCGTATTCGCTCCCACTTCCGGTCCGAGCACCATGGCAATTGGAAATGGAAGGTGTCCTCCCTCCCTGTAGGCTTTTGGGACACGTTACAGGTCCCAGAAGACTACAGGGCCATTCACAAAGCACAGCACTACTCACGCATGTGCAGTGGGTACCCGGCTGTGAAGCTGCAAGCTATCACAGCCGGGTTCCCACACTGAAGATGCTGGCCTCCTGGAATACAGGACGACCGGTAACACGAGCTGCAGGGGACACACCACGGGACCGAGGGACAGGTAAGTGGCTGTTTTTTAAAAGTCAGCAGCTACAGTTTTTGTAGCTACTGACTTTTATTTTTTGACAGCGTGAGTGCAACTCCGCTTTAAGGTTTAAAATTATGCTCTCACAGCCAGTCTGCACCATTAATTGATTGCTTTATCTTAGATTACAATATCATTGAAAAGCTATAATATTTAAATAAATATGTTTTATAAGTAAATAATTAAATAAGGAATTGTTTTTGAACTTTTAGTATTTGAACATTTTGAACTGAGCTGATAACTGCAGACTTCTATAAGGTCCCATTCACACTACCCCACACACTAAACTACTGCAGTTTTCCAGTTTGGGCTGCAATTCCATTCAGCTTCCTTTTTTTTAATTTAAACTTTATTTGAAGTGCACAAAGTGACACTTCATTTATGTCACTGCACAGTTGCGTGGTGCTTTGCTCTTGCTGTGCAGTGACATGCAGGGCCATCCAGAGAGGTGCGATATTATTGTTATACAGGATACACAGTGGGGATCGAAAGTTTGGGCACCCCAGTTAAAAATTTGTATTAATGTGCATAAAGAAGCCAAGGAAAGATGGAAAAATCTCCAAAAGGCATCAAATTACAGATTAGACATTCTTATAATATGTCAACAAAAGTTAGATTTTATTTCCATCATTTACACTTTCAAAATAACAGAAAACAAAAAAATGGCGTCTGGAAAAGTTTGGGCACCCTGCAGAGTTAATATCTTGCACTGCCCCCTTTGGCAAGTATCACAGCTTGTAAACGTTTTTTGTAGCCAGCAAAGCATTTTCAGATGTCAATATCCTCTGTTTGGAATGTAATTAAGAAATTGCAGTCATCAGGAACAGTGGAAGTTAAAGCAAGATCTGGAAGACCAAGAAAAATATCAGACAGAACAGCTCGCAGGATTGTGAGAAAAACAATTCAAAACCCACGTTTGACTGGACGATCCCTCCAGAAAGATCTGGCAGACACTGGAGTTGTGGTACACTATTCCACTATAAAGAGATACTTGTACAAATATGGTCTTCATGGAAAAGTCATCAGAAGAAAACCTCTTCTACGTCCTCACCACAAAAATCATCGTTTGAACTTTGCAAATGAACATATAGACAAACCTGGTGCATTTTGGAAACGAGTTCTGTGAACCGATGAGGTTAAAATTGAACTTTTTGGCCGGAATGAGCAAAGGTACGTTTGGAGAAGAAGAGCACAGAATTTAATGAAAAGAACCTCTGTCCAACTGTTAAGCATGGGGTTGGATCAATCATGCTTTGGGGTTGTGTTGCAGCCAGTGGCACAGGGAACATCTCACGAGTAGAAGGAAAAATGGATTCAATAAAATTTCAGCAAATTTTGGATGGTAACTTGATGCCATCTGTGAAAAAGCTGAAGTTAAAGAGAGGATGGCTTCTACAAATGGATAATGATCCTAAACACACCTCGAAATCCACGGGGGATTACATCAAGAGGCGTAAACTGAAGGTTTTGCCATGGCCTTCACAATCTCCTGACCTCAACATAATTGAAAATCTATGGATAGACCTTAAAAGAGCAGTGCGTGACAGACAGCCCAGAAATCTCAAAGAACTGGAAGACTTTTGTAAGGAAGAATGGGCAAAGATACCTCAAACAAGAATTGAAAGACTCTTGGCTGGCTACAAAAAGCGTTTACAAGCTGTGATACTTGCCAAAGGGGGCAGTACAAGATATTAACCCTGCAGGGTGCCCAAACTTTTGCAGACACCATTTTTTTGTTTTCTGTTATTTTGAAAGTGTAAATGATGGAAATAAAATCTAACTTTTGTTGACATATTATAAGAATGTCTAATCTGTAATTTGATGCCTTTTGGAGATTTTTCCATCTTTCCTTGGCTTCTTTATGCACATTAATACAAATTTTTAACTGGGGTGCCCAAACTTTCGATCCCCACTGTATATAGTGCCAACAGTTTGTGCTGTGCTTTACAACGTGAGGGCAAACAGTACAGTTACAATACAATTCAATACAGGAGGAATCAAAGTGCCTTGCCCATTAGAGCTTACAATCTAAAAGGGGATGGTCAAGTGATCCAAAAGGTAATAGCTGTGGGGGATGAGCTGATTGAGAAAATAAAAGTACAGTTGTTAGGAGGAAGCAGGATAGTCTTCTCTCAAGAGAAAAGTTTTCAGGGATCGCTTTAATGTGGATAGTATAGTTGGACATTTTGGAGTAGGGATTTCCATAGGATGGGAGAGGCTCAGGAAAAGTCCTGGAGGCATCAAGCATGGGGAGGAGGTGACAAGGAAACTAGAGAGCAGGAGGTCTTGGGAGGAACGAAAAGAGTAATTTGGTTGGTATTTTGAGACTAGGTTAGTGATAAAGAAGGGTCAGAGTTGTGCATGGCTTTGTAAATTATTGTTAGTATTTTTAATTTACTTTGTTGGGTGAGTGACAGCCGATGCAGGGATTTGCAGAGACTGGTGGCACACACTGAATGGTTGGTAAGGTGGATGAGCCTGACAAACATGTTGCATTATATAGCACAGCTCTGAAACACTGCATTCTGGTGTGAACATGACACACATAAAATTGTTGTTTCTATGTCTTTACAGTTATGTGTGAGGATGGGCCTTAAATTACCTACATATGAATGTATGTTTAGTCGTTTATTTGTGGGGAAGAATATATAATAGATTTTCTGGTTTTCTTCTTAAAATATTTTATTTTGTTTTTGTATTGATTGTAGGTTTGCCAAAATTCAGGTGAGCGCATCAGCCCCAATTATTCCTTTTCGGGAAACTATAATCAGGCCACCAAAAGTAGACATGGTAAATGAAGAAATTGGAAAGCAGCAAAAAGTGGCCGTCATACACCAGAAAGAAGAGCAAAGTAAGGTGCCTGAGGGAGTCCAGATTGATGCAGATGGCTTTGTGACTGTAACCACACCAAATAAACTGGCCACTCTCCGTGTCAGAGCAATGCCACTTCCAGAAGAGGTCACCCAGCTACTAGAGAAAAACAGTGACTTGATTCGAACCATGGAGCAAGTTAACTTGGCTATAAATGAAGGCAGCAATGCTAGTGTAAATGATACAACAATTAGTAGAATTCAAGAATTCAAAGGTCAGCTAGAGCAGCATTTACAGGGTAGAAGGTGGAGAAATGCTGTCAACCAGATTTGGTCATTTGGTCCACGTCGCTATGGGCCAAATATTTTGTTAAATCACATTGAAGGTTATGAAATTCCATCTGTCTGGCAATGCCTTGAAAAAGTATCCAAACAAGGTATTTATCGGAACGTTGATAACAGCATTGTTAGTGGATTTCAGCTTGCAACCCTAGCTGGACCTATGTGTGAAGAACCTCTAATGGGTGTCTGTTTCATTGTGGAGAGACTCAATATGTGTAAATCTTTGATTCTAGAAAGGCAAGTCTCAGAAGAAATAAAACCATCAGAGGTTGAAGAGGCTTCAAATGTTGAATCTACTAATGATGGTGCAAGAAAAACCACTGATGGAAAAGACATCTTAGAAGATAGCCTGGAGGGTTCAAAAGCTCAAGACAAATCCAATAAACATAAAGGAGATGTGCTGCTTTCAGATTGCTATGGACCATTTTCTGGACAGTTAATTGCCACAATGAAGGAAGCATGTCGTTATGCTTTCCAAGTACAACCCCAAAGGCTTATGGCAGCAATGTACACCTGTGATATTATGGCCACAGCAGAAGTCTTGGGTAGGTGAAAATTGTTCTTCCATAAACTCTGATAATGTCTTGTAACAATTATTCCTTTATTACTGAAAATGACAGTTAATATGATTGCGAGCACCTGTTTGAGAGTCTATGTATTCCTGTTACGATGCGTGATGTAGCTAGACAGGCGTTTATATATTCTCTATGTTTGTTTAGACACAGATTTGATATATTGTATTGAAAGGGTGTTCAACTTTTTGAAGAGCTAGGGCCACTTAAGTGATTTGGTAACCGTTCGCGGGCCACAATGAAATGAAATGGTTCAGAATTGCACATTTTTTATTTTGAATTGCATAATGAACATTTTCCTTCTGCAGCCATTGCATGCCAGAGGGAGGGAGAGGAGGAGAAGCCGGCTTTCATCGGTTGCAGGAGGAAAATGCTGCCCCCACCGCCCCTCCTGTCCAAGTGTAAAACAGAATGTTACGGGGAGGCCGTACAGTCCTCCTGGAGCACGGGGCAGGGTCACCATTGCGGCCCCTGACGCTACACCCAATGGTTGATGGGGTGGTGGTAGAAACACATCTCAACAAAGGGGTTTTACCTCCCCCCCCCAATCTGCAAATTTAAACAAGCCCTTACTGTCCTGAGCCCCCTATAAGGCTGCTTTCACACTGATGCACTGCGGTTTTCTTGCGGGTTAGCCGTTCTTTGCCATAGACTTCTATCATGGCATGCCTGTGTGTTGCACTTTTTGAAAGCGCACCAAAACTCGTACATTCAGGAGTTTGATGCGCTTTCAGAAATCACACCAAACCCGCAGGATATAATAGAAGTCTATGGCTCAGTACAGCTAACCCGCTGGAAAGTCACAGGTGCACCGGCAGATCAGATTGAAAGTAGCCTAATAACCATTTTTTAAATATTCTAAACTGCCCATTGCAAAACTATATGATGTTTAATAAACTGGACTTTTTTTCTTCCAGCTTCTGCTGGAATTGCTCTCCAGGCTGCTAGAAAGCCCCCAGGTGAAGTGCACTTGGTATCACTCTGCCTGGGACAGGAGGCAGAACTACAGAGACAGCATCGTCTTATGTGGCTCCTGCTCACTCTACTGCCACTTGCTTCCTCCGCTTCCGTTTTCGGCTCCTTCCACTCTGATTTTCTTGATTGGCGAGTCGGAAACCCACAATCTAGGCTTGGCGACACACTATCCCAGAGTATGAAGTGATGGGCCACATCAGAGGGCTACAGTCAAGGTACCTCTGTTGTACTGTGCAGGTTCAGGGTCCTCTTAAAGTGCATTTCCATTGTTTAAAAACTTCCGTAGATTATTGAGAGCTTTCTGTATGTAGTAATATGACAAGAAGGTCACCTTCCATGGACCTTCCACTCACACTTTCAAACTCTTGAAGATTTTGTTAACTCTCCAGTCAAACTGCAGTCTCAGATACACCAATAGGTAGTTGTTGATGTGAAGTCTGGAATATTGGCTCTTAGCTTCCTAGAAAGTGAGGAGCAGCACTCACCATTCTATGTAAGTATATAGCAGTGTCTAATCCATCTGGCAGGGCACCTGTTTTGCTAAAAAAAAAATGTTCCTTGCTACTTTTAAGACCAAAGACAATAGAAGACTGGACTTTCATTAAATTATATATGTGGTCATTTTTGCAGTTAAGTGGTTTAAATTGCCTGAACATTGCTGTGAAAATGTCCTGTGTTAACTTTATTTGGAGAAGGTTCCCTACAATATCTTCTGCAGGTTTTTGTCTTCACGTTGCATTATCAAGTGCACACTGGGCATATAAAATGCTTCTCATACAGGCATTTGGCTTTTTTTTTTTTGTTTCTTCAGCCTGTATAAGCTTTGTATCAACCGTATAAACTCTATACAGCCTATGTGTCCATTCACATTAGGGCATTTAGAGATATATTTGCAGAAGAGCGTTTTTAGGCAGAAACATTTTTATGATGCTTTTTCTGGCTTGACTAGCCCATTGGAGTTCTCTTCTCTGCAACATTGTCTGATTAAGAGAAAGTTCGCTCTCATCAGCTGGACATCAAACAGAAGGCACCGAGCTTTGCACGGTCATTGACTGCATAGTCAAACAAAGATTTAAAAAAGTATTTAACCACTTCAAGTCTGGACACTTTTACCCCCTTCTTGCCCGGGCCAATTTTCAGCTTTCAGCTCTATCACACTTTGAATGACAATTGTGCGGTCATGCAACACTGTACCCATATGAATTTTTTAGCATTTTTTTGAGACAGATAAAATTTATTTTGGTGGTATTTATTCACCACTGGGATTTTTATTTTTTTGCTATATAAATGAAAATGTCCAAAAATTTTGGAAAAAAAGTGTTCTTATAAAATTTTGCAAATAAATAATCTTTCTTCATAAATCTTGGCCCAAATTTACTCGGTTATCTTTTTAGTAAAAAAAAACAAAAACAAATTAGTTCATAACCAAAAATTATAATTTTTACATTTTTATTATTTTTTTACACTGATTGCTTTTACACCCATAAAGGATGTAAAAGCAATCATTTCTCCTTCTCTCTGGCTGCATTCTTGCAGCCATTGAGAAATACTGTAAGAGCTGTTATTGCTCACAGCTTGTCAAATGGTACAAGGCTGTTGTGAATAGCCTTGTACCATGTGATCTTTGTGATCATTCACAGATTTCACAAGTAGTAAGCAATGATGTCAGAAGTGACATCTTGCATACTACTCTTCATGTGATCACTGATTGGCCAATCAGTGATCACATGATCGGAACCTCACACAGAGGCCCCTTTCAGCAGCAATTAGTGTTCCACTATGTCCTCCCAGGGAGCTCGCACAGCTTATAAATGTGGGCGCCATTTATGAACAGCAACCCGCTCCTGCACTGCTCCCGTCCGGCCGTTTATGTACATGGGCCGGACGGGAAGTGGTTAAAGTGATTCTAATGGTTAAATTTTTTTAAATGTGTTTTTTTCACAGAGCAGCCCCAATTATCTTCTTTTTGGGTCCCCCACTTGCTATGGGGGCACTCAAGCAGGCCTACTTCTGAGCCATGCTTCTGTGAATGGACACACAGAATGTGGCTTAGGCCCACCCCCTTGCTCTCTCCTCATTGGCTCACTGGCTGTGATTGGCAGCAGGAGCCAACGGCTCCCACTGCTGGCTGAGCCAATGAGAAGAGAGAGTCTTAGAACAGCTGAGGCTCTTGTGTACATCACTGGATGGAGATGGGACTCAAGTAAGTCAAAGGGGGGCTGAAGGGGAAGCTACGCCCAGAAGGCTTTTACCTTCATGCATAGAATAACTAAAGGTAAAAAAAAGTCCACCTTTAGAATTACTTCAAATTTTCAATTATGCTAAATTTTCTGCAGCACTATGGGGAGCAGTAGGGATGCAGCATTTAAAAGGTGGGCTGTTGCAAAGCCTAACCTTCTACTTTAAATTCACTGAATTCAGATTCAATCATCTGAAGCCATTGATATGTCAGTGGGTGATGCACCTGGGAAATTAATCTATTTTGTATCCGTTAACTCTGCAAAAAGAGTAGCATACAACAGAATACAATTCTCACAATGTAGAAAATTGTGCTTTATAAACAGGGCAAATAAGCACATGTATAATTATTGCTTAAGGCTAACAGCTTAGAATGCTGCTGAAATTTAGTAATTAAAGGCTTAAGAGAGAATGTATCTTATTTATAAGTGAGATGTACATGTTTCTCTGATTTATTCCGCTTAAAATTTTTGGAGCAGCTAATAAGTGACACTACTTGTACAACACCAATACCAAAAAAGTTGGGGCGCTGTGTAAAATCTACATAAAACAGAATGCTGTGATTTTTTTATATTGATATTTTTGTGTACTACTCTGATGGTATACAACCTCTGCTAAGGTCCCATGAGGCTACAAGAATAAGTGGTATCTAGGCACTGTCATACACACGGAAGCGCTCTGCTGATTCTGCTTTAGAATTATGTGTTAAAAGATACATTTTTACTGTTAGCTTTGCCACATACACGTATGATAAGTACCACATTAGACAGTCAAACGCTAGGTTCTATGAATAGGTCCGCTTTAAAGACTACATTTAGTCAAAACAGATTTTTCTTTTTAAATCTGCACAAGAGGCATTACTTACAGTCAGTACAATGTGTCCCTTGTGCTGATGGTTGCAGAATTAGCTGAAATCTTCTGTCCCCTTATCCCTCCCCCCACCACCCACGCCCACCTGCAATAGTCCTCTGGTGAACCAGCAAACACAAATGCTCCTGCGCTTGGGGATGGACTCAATGCAGGCTGCAACCACATTAAGAATGTCCTGGAAGATGCACACCTTGCTGCCCTCAACAGACCGGGGGAATCCAAATATACTGAATGAGGAAAGAACAAAGAGAGGGCGCACGGGCCTAGTGCATTACCATAAAAATTGTTTAATAAGAAATAAAATATGTGTTGTACTCACAAACGACAATATAGTCAAGGCACATCATAAAAGAACAGCTGGGTCTACACTGCGCTGAGTAACAGTCCGTAATGGGGAATGTAGACATCCAATAGGCTGACGCGTTTCGAGGACTTGCCTCTTCCTCAGAGAGTGGCTCTGGCCTAGGCCTGTGCGCCTTCTCTTTGTTTTTTCCTCATTCATAGTCCTCTGGTACCCTGTGGGTTACAAGAGCTGAGAGTTATGTCATATGCACGCATCAAGAGTACCAACTACACCCACATTTCTGCACATCTCCATTTATAGAAGCTGTACTGGAGCTTCCATGAATAAAACCTGATCTCTGAATGGAGGACAAGGGATTAAAGACAGGTCTTCCTCATCCATTCATAGAGTGATTTTTGCTAACACAAAATCGGAAGATTTCAACTAATTCTGTAGTCATCAGCCCAATGGACACATCACGTACACTGTGATTAATGTCCCTTGTGCTGGTTTTTTAAAAACTCTTTTGATTAAACCTAGGCTTTAAGGAATTCATTATGTGGGCAACTCTGTAAGTTTAACTCTAGCAAAATAGATAAGTGCACAATTGAATTGCATATTCTTAGTTGTTTAATCTGCCAATTGATTTATGGTTCTTTATAGTTCATTATGGTGAATCACACTTTCCTGTCGTACTGCATAGCCAGGATGTTGGTGTCCCTAGGCACCATGCAGCTTATCAGCTTCCATCTGCATCTGTCTCCTCATTGGATGATGACACAAAAAACAATCTAACGGTGTAATTTTCCTCTTGTAAGGAACCCAAGCATCTCCCCCTCCAGCTCACCTTGACTAAAAACATGTTTGATTGGCAGCATCATAAAATGCAGCTCACTGTCCACATCTATCCACTCCTCCTCTGAGTAGCACTGTGCAGAAATGTATTGAGTTCTTAAAGAAGAACTTCAGATTCCTGTGGCAAAAACACAAAATACATTCACATGACCATGATGTAAATATGTTCAAATTTACCCTAGTAAATCTTTTAGCACTTCTTGATCTGCCAAAGGCAAAAAGTAAATGACCCCCCTGACAACAAGAATAATTATGAGTTTTAGCTGATGTCTGGGGATAAAGGAGAATGTCATGTGTCTAGGCAAGGAATACTAGATTTAAGGTGAGCCTGGAAATATGTAAGCTGTCATTTTTAAAGGTACAGTTTGCAGGGCTGTCATTTCGATCATTGACCCACCACTTAGCCACTGCTAAAAGCATTTACAGTGGTTATAAAAAGTCTACACCCCTGTTAAAATGTCAGGTTTCTGTGATAAAAAAAAAAAAATGACACAAAGATAAATAATTTCAGAACTTTTTCCACAATTAATGTGACCTATAAACTGTACAACTCAATTGAAAAACAAACTGAAATCTTTTAAGGGGGAGGGGGAGAAAACATAAAAAACTAAATATAATGCAGTTGCATAAGTGTGCACACCCTCTTATAACTGGGGATGTAGCTGTGTTCAGAATTAAGCAATCACATTCAAAATACTGTTAAATAGAAGTCAGTACACACCTGCCATTATTTAAAGTGCCTCTGTTCTAGTAGGTCTTTTCTAACATTTTCTTAGTCGCATCCTACAGCAAAAGCCATTGTCCATAGAGAGCTTCCAAAGCTTCAGAGGGATCTCATTGTTAAAAGGTATCAGTCAGGAGAAGGGTACAAAAGACTTTCCAAGGCATTAGATAGACCATGGAACACAGTGAAGACAGTCATCATCAAGTGGAGAAAATATGGTGCAACAGTGACATTACCAAGAATAGGAGGTCCTTCCAAAATTGGTGAAAAAATTAGAAGAAAACTGGTCTGGGAGGCGGCCAAGAGGCCTACAGCAACATTAAAGGAGCTGCAGGAATATCTGGCAAGTACTGGCTGTGTGGTACATGTGACAACAATCTCCTGTATTCTTCATATGTCTGGGCTAAGGGGTAGAGTGGTAAGAAGGAAGCCTTTTCTTACGAAGAAAAACATCCAAGCCCAGCTAAATTTTGCAAAAATACATCTGAAGTCTCCCAAAAGCATGTGGGAAAAAGTGTTATGGTCTGAGGAAACTAAGGTTGAACTTTTTGGCCATAATTCCAAAAGATATGTTTGGCGCAAAAACAACACTGCACATCACCAAAAGAACACCATACCCACAGTGAAACATGGTGGTGGCAACATCATGCTTTGGGGCTGTTTTTCTTCAGCTGGAACTGGGAATTGTGAACAGTTCCAAATAGCAGTCAATATTGGCACAAACCCTTCAGGCTTCTGCTAGAAAGCTGAACATGAAGAGGAACTTCATCTTTCAGCATGACAATGACCCAAAGCATACATCAAGATCAACAAAGGAATGGCTTCACCAGAAGAAGATTAAAGTTTTGAAATCGCCCAGCCAGAGCCCAGACCTGAGTCTGATAGAAAATCTGTGGGTTGGTCTGAAGAGGGCTGTGCACAGGAGATGCCCTCACAGTCTGACCGATTTGGAGTGTTTTTGCAAGGAAGAATGGCCAAATATTGCCAAGTCAAGATGTACCATGCTGATAGACTCATACCCAAAAAGACTGAGTGCTGGAATAAAATCAAAAGGTGCTTCAACAAAGTATTAGTTAAAGGGTGTGCACACTTATGCAACCATAATATTTTAGGTTTTTATTTTTACTTCCCTCCACGTAAAATATTTCAGTTTGTTGTTCAACTGTGTTGTACAGTTTATAGGTTACATTAAAGGTGGAAAAAGTTCTGAACTGATTTATCTATGTCTCAACACGGCTGTGTAGACTTTTTATATCCACTGTCGGTTTGAGATTCAGATTCCTCAGACTTCACTGGTTGTGTACTTGTTCCAGGTCAGTACTCACTAGTTAGTTCTGTTTGTTTATATGACTGAGGACTAGTTGAAATGATGTGTAGAGAATGGAGGGTGGAGAGGACTGCTGTAGGTTAGAACTTATTTTGCCCATGTTAGAGCAGCGATTCTTGCCAGGGTTCTGCGGAAGGCAAGGGTTCCTCCAGAGGTTGCTATGGGCTCCTTGAGCTGTAGCTGTTTGACCTCCCATCTGATGGTGCCTTCATAGTTTTGGGTCCAATGCCAGAGTATGACACCAATAATTTATTTCTTATTGGTATTTATATAGTACAGACAATATATGCAGTGCTTTACATACTGTATATATTGTACATTCACATCAGTCCCTGCCCTCACGGAGCTTACAATCTAAGGTCCATAACTCGCATTCATACATACACAATCTAGGGCCAATTTAGACAGGAGCCAGTTAACCGACCAGCATATCTTTTGGAGTGTTGGAGGAAAACGGTGTACTTGGAGGACACTCATGGTTGCACAAGGAAAACATGTACTTAGTGTCATGGTTGGGATTTGAACCAATGACTCTAGTGCTACTAAGCAGAAGTGCTAACCCGTATGCCATCGTGCTGTCCTATATTCTGTCTAGCTGTTTGTAACGGTCGCCATTATTTCTACTGATCATCAATGTTAGGGAAATTCTTTCCCCCTGAACTGCCAAAGAATTAATTTTAGTAGAGGTTCCCTGAGAGCTGATAATAAATTAAGGGTCCTTCAGGGGTAAAAAGACTGCGAAAGAGACTTTTGGGTTCCAGTTGGTTTGTAATGTAAAACAACTGGGCTAAATAGTTATTTGTGTTATGGCTGGAGCTCCACTTTGATTACACAGGCATAATATCACAAATCCCCTTCAGTTTAAAGTGGAACTAAACCCAAAAATGTTAACTGTCTCCCAAAACAGTCACATTCAAGGCATGTCCTGAGTGTCACATATGTATGTGCTCTTGTCCAAACTGTCAAACTATCAAATTGCTGGTATCATAATTGGCCACATGTTCAGCACCATGACAAGTGCAGATCAAATAGAGCCTAAGAGGGCAGCTTTCTTGGCTGTAAAGGATAGGAGGGTTAAGTTAGTTTGTGTATTCACAGCATTGTTAATTGACGGCATTATAGTTGACTTCAGTTGTGTGGTTTTGTAGATTGCCTTGAAGGTGATGAGTAATAAATTGCACAAATACTGAATTATTGAGCTGTTTTCATGTGTTTTTCTCAATGCTTTAAGAAAGTAACATCGCCACGAGTTGCCCAAGTCTTGTTTAGACTTGCACAAGTGCAGGTGCAGGATCATTGTGTCCTTGCGTAATCGAAAACCTCTTATGTAATATAGCCCTAAGGAAGAAGAAGTGACCTTTATGAATGTGTAGATTTTTTTTTTTTATTGTAAATCATTTCTGCATTTGTCAGTAATTCATTTTACACCAGAAAACCAGTTTAACCCATTTGTAGTCACAGTAACGTGGAAGGACCTTAAGTAAAGTCTCCTTTTAATGTTTTTTTTTAATTTGAATATTGTTGAAAGTGCAGCTAAATGTACAAAATGTATCAATGAGTACACATGCTCACAACCCATGCAGGGGTGGAGTTCATAAGTTAAAAAACAGAAGGTGTACAATAGAATCTTACAGGAATATGATACATGGCTTGTGCACAAAGTTTATTAGAGATGTTAACGTATCGGGGGATTCCCCAAGAGCTAATGTAAAAGAAATAGAGCTACAGTGCTTGGCATAAATGAGTACACCCTTTTTGAAAAGTAAGATTTTAATCAATATCTCAATGAACACAAGAACAATTGCCACATTTTGAGTTTTATAGAACCTTTGTTTAGCTCATTACATGAAAGCAAGGTTAATAATATAACTTCCAAAATCTTCAGTTTTACTCAAATTAGTTGATGCAAAAATGGATACACCCCACTACAAAAACTACTCCATCTAGTATTTTACATATATGACCTCCATGATTTGAAAGGACAGCACCAAGTCTTCTAGGCATGGAATGAACAAGTTGGCGACATACTGCAACATCTATCTTTTTCCATTCTTCAAGAATGACCTGTTTTAGAGCTTGGATGGAGAGTGATGTTCAACTTGTCTCTTCATAATTCCCCATAGCTGTTTGATTGGGTTCAGATCAGGAGACATACTTGGTCACTGAATCACTTTCACCCTGTTCTTCTTCAGAAATGCAACAGTGGCCTTAGATATGTGTTTTGGATCATTGTCATGTTGGAAAAGTGCACTACCACCAAGGGTACAGAGTGATGGTAGTATCTTCTCTTTCAATATAGAGCAGTACATCTGTGAATTCATGATACCATCAATGAACTGCAGCTCCCCGACACCATCAGCACTCATGCAGCCCCACAGAAAGACACTGCCACCACCATGTCTCACTGTAGGCACCATGCATTTTTCTTTGTACTCCTCACCTTTGCAACGCTATACAGTTTTGAAGCCATTAGTTCCAAAAACATTTATCTTGGTCTCATCACTCCAGAGTACAGAGTCTAGGGGGGCTTTTTTGTGCATGGGTTTTAGGAGAGGCTTCCTTCCTGGACGACACCTATGGCATCGCATTCCTCTGCAGTGTACGCAATATTTTGTCATGGGAAACAATCACCTCAGTTTGGCTTTCTACTTCTTTAGCTAATCGCAGTGAACTTGCATGGTGATTTTCTTCAGCCCTTCTCATCAGAAGATGCTCCTGTCGAGTTGTTAACTTTTGTGGACGGCCTGGATGTCTCTGTGAGATGTTGCAGTACCATCTTTGTTAAATGTTTGTATTATTTTTGCTTCAATATTCTGACAGAGAAGTAAAGCTTTGCTGATCTTCTTGTAGCCTTCACCTTTTTTGTGTAAAGAAATTATTTTCTTTCTCAGGCCTTTTTTCTGACATTTCTCTTCTATGTGGTGCCGTTGCTGACAGCATGAAATAGGAAGGGGTTTTCTTTGTTAAGTAAAGCCCTTTTATAATCAACTGTCTGCTTGACCCCTATTTAATGAATACTTAGACTCACCTGTAGTTGAATTCTTGTTAATTAGGATTTTGTTGTTTAAAATTTAGCTTTACTCCTAAGACTTTCATAGGTGTGTTTTAATTTTTGCAACATATTCTTGAATTAATTTGTTAGGAAAAATAATTTTTTGGGTGTGCAAATGAACAAACATTGTTTGTACTCAATGGAGTTTTGTAGTATAGTGTCCCATAGAAAATGTTGATTCTGAAAGGAAAGTAAAGGTTTTTTGACAAATCTGTTGGGGTGTACTCATTTATGCTGAGCACTGTATATCCTAAGCTTTGGTTGATGTAGCCGTAGAAGGGTTGTCAAGCCAGCATGACCATACTTTTTGAAATTTCTATTGCAGTAAGTGGCTTGATACAGAAGTTAGTTAGAATTCAAAAATTGCATCCAGAACCTGGATGATAGAGGGAGATTACTTTTTCCAACACATGGTGACAGCCTTCCTGGTATAGAACAATAAGAAGCTTAAAAGCATCCACATTGCCCTTGTGTTCCTCACTAGGTCCAGCAAGCAGTACCTAAGTGTGCAGTGGATTTGTATGTGGGTCAAACAGCTGATGACTTCAATAATATCTGTCCAATATAAAGTGATGGTCAGGCAAGTCCAGAAAATTTAAAAGAATCACCCATCGGGTGCGTGCCGCACCCTCTCTTCAGCAGGCAAAGGAGATATCCAGATTCATTCTGTAGAGCCTGTATGGGGTATAATAAGCATGATGAAGAATTTTTAATTGGATCAGCTTGTCCCTTTCTGACACCAGGTGAGTAAAGGGAAAGTCTCACACCACCGACCAATCATCCTCATCCAAGTCAGGAACATCTAGTCTCCATTTCTGATGTAGTAAAGATAACTCAGGAATACCAGACATAATAAGGTACTGATACAATACTAAGGTTGGTTTTTCAATAATTGTTACACGCACATGGAGCACAGATTCAAGACCACAGAAGGCATGGGAAACCTGCAAATATCAGAATTGTTAATGGGGAGTCAAATTAAAGGCAAAGGACACTAAAGGCTAGGGGATGGTGATATATGTTCCAACAATTTGACCTGAAACTTAGCTCAAGCTAGTGGGTTGGGGATCATATAAAAATGGGAGGGAAAGGGAGAGAAGCGTTCAACCATAATGGGGTAAGAGGAAAGAAGGAGGTAGGTGGAAGGGCCTTCCATTGTAAACTCATCCTCCAAGCTTTCAGTGTGGTTCACATAGATGGAGTTAAGTTGTAGGGGGCTTTCAGACCCTGAAACAATAAGCACTTTATTGCTTTATGGTAGCAGATTTACCAAGCCTGATATACCGTATCTGGTGCATTTTCCCTGCACAGCAAGAGAGGACACCAGTGTGACCGTTCCAATGTGTTCAGTTTTTATATATATTTTCTCTCAGCCCAGTTTCCAATTAATTTAATAGATGGCCAGATTTAGGTGTAAAAGGACTATGGGTTGGTTAATTAATAGATTACTGTTTTACTTGATTAGGCACTATAACTATATAGGATAGGTTTGGTTAATCAAGTCAATTAGGCAGTAAAAGTGGTTGTAAACCTGAAGGATTTTTACCTTAAAGCATTCTGTGCATTAAGGTGAAAAACCTTGTATGTTCACTTCCCCTCCAGCCTCACCAAATACTTGAGCCCGATGTTAATCCAATGCTGTGCCTGAAAGCAACTGCACTGCTTTTTCTCTCTTCCCTCACTGGAGATGGAGGCAGCAGCAGGAGCCATTGGCTACTGCTGCTGTCAATCATATCCAGTGAGGCAGGGGCGGGACCAAGCCACACTGTCAAGGTCCTACCTTTTCCCTGAGGTTGTGTTACTCCATGTGCTGGTGTCCATCTTGGATTCTGCTGTGCATGGTGGGAATCCTTTTATGCCTTCAGGTCTCTGAGGTCCATCCCCCAGAGGGGCGTGGCTGATGACATATAAGCCTGTGGCCCGCACATGCTCTTTGCTCTTGTGTCTTGTGTCTTTGTGTTGCTATTACTCTGTTCTGACTCTTGTGACTCTCCTGGTATCTGATTCGGCTTGTGACTTGACTATTCTTTGTATTCTCCTTTGATCTGACCCTCTGTTGCTGAACCCGGCTCGTGACCTGTGATTCTCGTCTGCTGTCCTGTACTGTTTTGTCCTGCTGTTGTTGACCCCGGCCTGTCTGACTACTCTTTTGTCTCTTCCACCAGCTACACGCCATTGGCGGCAGCCATTACCGCAGCTGAGGTGTCTCGGGGGCCGCGACCTGGTTCCTGGCTGCGTCAAGTTCATCCCCACCATCAGGGGCCCTGGTGAAGGGCAGCCTGGGACTTAGACTCCGCGCCCTGAGGGACTACGGTCTGTGGGTGGTGGTTGTCATCAGCCAGTGCGTTACATTGTTAGGCCTGCCTGTCCGTTCCTCGGCTCCTGTACTGACACACACTCTGTATGTCAACACACACAGCTAGCTCAGGATCAGTCTCGCACGTGTGCCACTATAGGACGTTGCTTCCTGTGGTGGCACATGTAGAAGAGGAGGAGCAGAGAGTTCTAATGGGGGACCTGAGATAAGGAGGGGGGCCGCTCTGTGCAAAACCATTTCACAGAGCAGTAAGTATAAAATGTTTGTTATTAAAAAAATAATAAAATAATTTTACAATCACTTTAATTCAGGTTGATTAATAGGTTAATGTGCTGTTTTTATCCTATTGTGAAGAGAAGATAATCAGAACTGTTAATTGATTTGTTAGGTTAAAGTGCTATTAAACCCAAAACCAAAAATGTAATATATGGCGGTGGTGGCTGCATTAGTTTTTTTAGGCGTTTCACCTGGTGTTCTAGCCAGTAACACACCTCCTGTATTAGAGTGCCCCCACTCTGGATGAAGGAGCACAGGGGGGCATCTTTGGACATCAGTATTGTCAGTGTGTGGGAAGGGGAGTGTTAATTTTATTAGATTTAAAGTGTTTGTAAAGACTCAAGGTTGAACATGCAGAGCAGCAGCTGGGGAACGAGCCTGCTTGGGTGCCCCCATAGCAAGCTGCCAGGATTGCCGGCGGGATACTCGAGAAGAGGAGGATCAGGGCTGCTGTGTGCAAAACCACTGCACAGAGCAGGTAAGTATAACATATTTGTTCTTTTTTTTTTTTTGCCTTTAATATCACTTTAATTATAAAGTAATTTACTATATTAGTTTCTGTATTAATTAACTTCTAAACCGGCACCATAAGCAAAAATTATTTTTTTAAATTTTGCACAATGTTTCAGTATAATTTTGGAAGTGCCAATTTTGTAAAAAAAAAAAAAAAACCCTAAGTACAGCCTTTCCCACAAGTGATGTGGAGTGTCAGATTGTTCCCTGATGGAACAACTATTTCCAGTATCTGCCATGTGTGTCCTCAATAGTCTTCTCCATCAGATGTTGTGATTTTGGACCAGGAGGGAGCATTTCAGTGTGATACCTTTAAGGCTGGAGTAGTTTGGTGCCTTGCTGTGCGAATGAAATATGCACACAGTCTTGGGCGATTCGATATTAATATAAGAACAAAATCATTTTTTCCTTCTAATCTTAATTGAGCAAGAAGGAGATGTTTTGAAGTTTCTTCAGAACAAAAAAAGCCATTCCGAGACATTTTAAAGCCTCAAAATGTATTTTTTACACTGAGAACTTCAAGGCCCAAGGCACATTTTACAAATGTTCTTCATCAGCCTTTTAAATCCTTACTTCTAAAAGAACACTATCCGACAGGCTCTGGGCTATCGTCCCAGCGTTCGCTTGTTGTATTGCAGACCTCAAAAATACATGGCATTCAAAAAAATGTGTACATTAAAAAAAATAATAGATTTTTTTTTTTCATGTAATTGTAATGAAGTTATCAAGGTTTCTAATTAAAATATCTATTTATAGCTTATATAAATATCTTATTTATACCTTTTCATAAAAATAGTTTTCTGCTATGCTGGTTTTGTCATAGATGCAAAAACAGTTTGCTAATTAAAGCGGAACTACGCTGCATCTGAGCCAAATGAGACAAACCAAAACTCCATTTAATTCATTTTTAATATTCAAAGCAAACTTCCCCATCCATCCATGTCTCTGTGCCTTATTTTACTAAGAAATCACTTGTTAAAACACCCTCCTAGGATTTCTGACTATGGCCATCTTGAGTAAGAGCTGATAATTCATGTAGCATTTACTTCCTGTAATCCATCTGCCCTTAGTTCAGGCATGCATGAAGGAGGGTGTGCTTAGCTGAGATAACCCCTCCTCCCCTTCTGAAGATTCCTGGGATGTATGACATTTGCCTAGGCAAGAAACCAGGAAATTAAAAAAAAGTTTAAAACAAGTAAATATGATATACTTTCCTATCTATTTACTAATGCTAGCAGCATAAGGATTGAAAATAGTCCTTGTTAATAGTTCCACTGTTACCCTGCTATGCCTATGCAGAAAAGGGGCTTCTGTAGATAAAACAAAAACTGTGCACCTTGTACTAAATTGAAAAATGTTCTTGCCATAGATGTACTTAATTTACTTAGCTGCTGAAGCCTGGCTAACAAACTCCCAGAGATGGCATCATCACATCCTGCCTTGTTTCTAGGACATTGCTAAGACACTCCCAGCTGATTTGAACCCATGCACACATGCACGCTCTCTCCCTTGGCGCTGGAGCTCTGAGCTCAATGATGCTAACTGTTGGCGCTATTTAAATCCTGTATAATAGTAATGCTATAGTGGGGAGGAGATAGTAGACCACACATTTGCGGGGGTTTGAGTGCTCACCCCTGTAATGGTGGGTGTGAGCAGTAACAGCTGGAAGTGTCTTATCAACGTCCTATCAAACATGGTGAGATGGAATGATGCTATCTAGAAGTTTTTCAGCCAGGCCGTGGGAAGTCCATAAATGGCCTGCATCTATAGTAAGGGCACAGCTGCCCAGTTTGTTTTTATCTACAGTCGTCCCTTACCTATAAAGGTGAACTTACCCTTTAATGCTTTGACTTTATTAACCGCTTCTCGACCACCCTATAGCAGAACTACTACTACAGAGCAACAGGACTGTGCAAAATCACGTATGGGGGTGCACGCGAGCCGCTCTACCCACGCCGCCATTGGCAGCTACAGATGTCGATCACCGGGTCCCAGCCAGATATTCCCCGCCGGCACCTGGCGATTGCCAAGTATCACTGACGGGAGAGACCTGTGTGTAAATAACACAGGCCTCTCCCATGCCAGCAGTAACATGCTACTGTGTATTTGTCTACACAGTAGAGAAATACACAGCAGCATGTTACACTACTAAAACACACACAACGCACAGTTAACCCTTTGATCGCCCCAGATGTTAACCCCTTTCTGCTCAGTGTCATTAGTACAGTGTCAGTGCTTTTTATTAGCACTGATTACTGTATTGGTGTCACTGAGGATGTCAGTGGCATTTAGTGAGTTCCCTCCCAGTGTCAGAATGGCCGCTGCAGTCCGGCTATAAGTCGCTGATTGCCGCCATTACTAGTATTAAAGAAAAAAAAAATCAAGTATATATACCACCATTTGTAGATGCTATAACTTTTATGTAAACCGATTAATTTACATGCTTGGGGGAAGGTTCGTAAAGACATGTAGCAGAATACATTTTGGTCTGAATTTACGAAGAAATTAAATTTTTTTACTGGACATGTTTAATAGCAAAGAGTCAAAAATATTGTTTTGTTTTGGTTTTTGTTTTCACAGTTGTTGGTCTTTTCTTGTTTTTAGTGCAAAAAATAAAAACCGCACAGGTGATCAAATAACACTGAAAGAAAGCTCTATTGGTGGGAAAAAAGTACATAAATTTCATTTGGGTGCAGCGTTGCATTACTGTGAAATTGTCAGTTAAAATAACGCAGCTCTGTATCGGAAAAAATGGCCTGGTCAGGAAGGGGAGTAAATCCTCTGGAGGGCAAGTGGTTAAGTCACAATACCGTGCCTAACTGACTCTGGAAATCAGGGGACATCCACAGGAATAAGTGATTATGCCAGTACAGCTGAAGCAAGAATATCAGCAGTAGGATTAGGATATACAGTATATGTCGCCATTTTTTAGTTGGGCTAGAGCTGGGGATAAGAGGAGGGTTATGGAACTCAGCTGTGGGTGCTTTGTGCTTAGAATACAGCTTCCATTCTTTGTTCTTTTTACCTTTTAGTAATGAATGAAGTCAGAATCTGTTAAAATATAGTATGAAAAGAATGCCATATCAGCTACCACTGATATAGGAGCACAGACCTAGGTGTACTGCACACTGCGATTATCACCAATGTGAATAGATTTTGGATTGCCTGCAGCTGAGCAGAACTTGTTCATGGCTTTCTTCCCTGGCATGTGAAGGCAAACCTACGTGGGGAGGCCAGATGTTGATACTTCGCTAAACCTAGGAGGAGAATTACATCTAGCTACAGTGGGGCAAAAAATTATTTAGTCAGCCACCAATTGTGCAAGTTCTCCCACTTAAAAAGATGAGAGAGGCCTGTAATTGGCATCATAGCTAGACCTCAACTATGAGAGACAAAATGAGAAAACAAATCCAGACAATCACATTGGCTGATTTGGAAAGAATTTATTTGCAGATTATGGTGGAAAATAAGTATTTGGTCAATATCAAAAGTTCATCTCAATACTTTGTTATATATCCTTTGTTGGCAATGACAGAGGTCAAACGTTTCCTGGAAGTCTTCACAAGGTTGGCACACAATGTTGCTGGTATGTTGGCCCATCCTCCATGCAGATCTCCTCTAGAGCAGTGATGTTTTGGGGCTGTCGCTGGGCAACACGGACTTTCAACTCCCTCCAAAGGTTTTCTATGGGGTTGAGATCTGGAGACTGGCTAGGCCACTCCAGGACCTTGAAATGCTTCTTACGAAGCCACTCCTTCATTGCCTGGGCGGTATGTTTGGGATCATTGTCATGTTGGGAGACCCAGCCACGTTTCATCTTCAATGCCCTTGCTGATGGAAGGAGGTTTGCACTCAAAATCTCACGATACATGGCCCCATTCATTTTGTCCTGTACATGGATCAGTCGTGCTGGTCCATTTGCGGAGAAACGGCCCCAAAGCATGATGTTGCCACCCCCATGCTTCACAGTAGGTATGGTGTTCTTTGGATGCAACTCAGCATTCTCTCTCCTCCAAACACGACGAGTTGTGTTTCTACCAAACAGTTCTATTTTGGTTTCATCTGACCATATGACATTCTCCCAATCCTCTTTTGGATCATCCAAATGCTCTCTAGCAAACCTCAGACGGGCCCGGACATGTACTGGCTTAAGCAGGGGGACACATCTGGCACTGCAGGATCTGAGTCCCTGGCGGCATAGTGTGTTACTGATGGTAGCCTTTGTTACGTTGGTCCTAGCTCTCTGCAGGTCATTCACTAGGTCCCCCTGTGTGGTCCTGGGATTTTTGCTCACCGTTCTTGTGATCATTTTGACCCCACGGGGTGAGATCTTGCGTGGAGCCCCAGATCGAGGGAGATTATCAGTGGTCTTGTATGTCTTCCATTTTCTAATTATTGCTCCCACAGTTGATTTGTTCACACCAAGCTGCTTGCCTATTGCAGATTCAGTCTTCCCAGCCTGGTGCAGGTCTTCAATTTTGTTTCTGGTGTCCTTCGACAGCTCTTTGGTCTTCACCATAGTGGAGTTTGGAGTGTGACTGTTTGAGGTTGTGGACAGGTGTCTTTTATACTGATAACAAGTTCAAACTGGTGCCATTGATACAGGTAATGAGTGCAGGACAGAGGAGCCTCTTAAAGAAGAAGGTACAGGTCTGTGAGAGCCAGAAATCTTGCTTGTTTGTAGGTGACCAAATACTTATTTTCCACCATAATCTGCAAATAAATTCTTTCCAAATCAGCCAATGTGATTGTCTGGATTTGTTTTCTCATTTTGTCTCTCATAGTTGAGGTCTACCTATGATGCCAATTACAGGCCTCTCTCATCTTTGTAAGTGGGAGAACTTGCACAATTGGTGGCTGACTAAATACTTTTTTGCCCCACTGCATGTCACTGACTCGTGGTGCTTTCATTTTTATTGGTAGTATAAGGAAACATTGTCAATTAAAAAAAAAAAAACTGCTGCCATCAGATGTACACTGTCCAAGTGCAGGATCCTCAAAGTACAGCAGCATACAAGACTGGCACTAAGGTCAAATCCCAGGCCATTTTGATTGATAAGGGTTCTGCTATTTCCTGATAGTATTGAAGCTTACTACTTCATACCCTCCACTCCAGGGGCGGACTGACAACTCATGGGTCCCCCGGGCAATAGGAAATGCTGGGGCCCCTGTGTCCTTACCCACACTCAAACCACACCCAAAAAAGCCTATGAAAAGTATCAGGGCCATCTAATGGGGCCCCCTACTAACCCCGGGCCTTTGGGTAGTACCCAGGTGCCCGAATGGTCAGTCCGCCCCTCCACTCACACCTTCCTTATCCCCCCACTCCAACACACACACAAATTCCTAATGTCCTAATATCCCATCACTGTGCTAGGTTAACTTATAAACAATTGGAATGTGCAGATGGTAGGAAGAGACAGGTAAACCTTTAGTTATCTGCGCTTTACACTTCATATCAGTTTTTACAATAAAGTTGCTTTAAGCATTGATTTGTATGGGCATGATGTATATGTAACAGGTAGTATTTAAAGGAAACTGTAATGATTTTGGAAGTTTTGGGTTTTTTAAAAGTTTATGCTTTATTTACACAAACCCAGGATCTTTAGCTTAATACCATTAAATACATGACAGGTAGTTTTCAGGGTTGTTTAAAGTGCAACTTACAGTGATTGTAAAGCTTCAAAGTTTTTTTTTAATTAAAATAACAAAACATGTAATACTCTCCTCCTCTGTGAAATGGTTTTGCACAGAGCAGACTCGGTCCTCATTTTCTGGGGTCCCCCTCCAGCACTCCTGGCTCCTCCTCTTTTCTATGGTGGCGCTTCCTATGGTGGCACTTCCTATGGTGGCACACATGCAGTGTTGCTCCCAAGCCCAGCTGTCTGTGTCTTTTAAGCCAATGGCTCCTGCGGCTATCAGTTTACCCAGTGGGGAGGGAGAGAGCCGGAAGAGCTGCTGCCCTCCTGCACAAAGCTAGATCGAGATTGGGCTCAGTATAAGGGAGGTAATTGTAATATGCCTTCCTATCTATTTGGTAATGCTAGCAGCATAAGGATTAAACATAATTATTGTTGATTGTGAGAGTGAAGTTCTGCATTGAAGTGATAGCACAGCAGAACGTGGAGTTTCCATTTGTCTGATTGCAATTTTGGACTGGGCCATCTGAGTCAGTAGAACAAATTGCTGTTTTGAAGACTCATCCAGTTGTCTGTACATTTTAGCTTGAGCTATTGAAGCCTGATTTTTTTTCAACAAACTTTAAAGAGAACACATGTGAAGAGAACCCCAAAGCTCTACCTGCTGACTTAAAATGGAAGTTCTGTTTTAAATCCTCCTCTCCCATATTTGGCATGTAATTTTTGGGGGAGGGGAGGTGCGGGTACCTAGTTTTGACAGGTACCCGCTCCCACTTTGGATCAGATTACCTAGGCAATCCAAGCAGAAGTTCTCCTTTTCCCCTCCCACCCTGTCATCTTCTGGGACACATCACAGGTCCCAGAAGACTGCGGGACCATTTACAAAGCACAGCGGGAAGCCAGCTGTATAGCCGAAAGCAGCATTGCCAGCTGCCCACAGGATTCCAGCACCGGGAACCCCAAGGTTAGTGAACAACCAGTCCGGGCAAGGATGGCATTGGGATCCCTGGATAGGTAAGTATCCTGTTATTAAAAGTTAGCAGCTACAGGATTTGTAGCTGCTAACTTTTAATTAGTTTTTTCCAGAGCGAACAATGGCTTTAAAGTGCAAAAATATAACTAAACAAAAAGAAAATGTGTATATGGCAAAGTATACATTTGGAAAGTTAACCATCTCCATAGACAGTAAATAAAGAACTTTTATAAATTAAATTTCTGAATGATTTTGAAAACCTGGAGGAGTGGAAGATATGAACGTTCATTCCAGACACTATAAAAGACAGAATCTGCCCAAATGTCAGTTAGCAGGATTGGATTTTTTGAGGCGTTTTGTCCTTGAAGTATCGCACATCATCTTTCCAGTTTATTGCCTATGCTCAATCTTTTCAGTAACAAGAGAATTTAAAAATGTGAAACATTGTAAGATGATACATATCCTTGACGGCCACACGTGTGGATGGTCTGATGTAAACAGCAGGTATTTTCTGATATGCTTTTGGAGGCCTGAACTGCCGAAAACATCATTCAGACAGTTGTCCAGGAGGCAAGAGATCTTTTTCTGTCTATGGGCACCCTAAGGGCTTTCAGGTTTACCTATCATGATATTCTTCCTTAAAATAAAACAATAATTGCCCTACAGAGGTCTGCTACTATACCTCTTTTAAATACCATAATACAACATTGCCAAAGGCAAAATTTTAAAAGAAGCTCACACAACTTTTGTGCTTGTTCACCTTAGAAGTTTTAAAGGTGCTGTCAGTACTCTGTAAAAAAGACATCTTTTCAAAGAGAGGCAGAGCAGAGGAACATTACCAAGAACAAAAGAAACAGGATAGTCCTCAGTCACTCGTGTCTTTGGGTTTAAACTATGTAGGAGGGACTGAGAGATAAAAGTATACAAGCAGCTGTTGTCTAATTTATTACAACGCGTTGTTAGATTTCTCATACTGACAGTTCCTTTACCTCATAAGTAATGGTTAATACCTGTTATACACGTGATACCGGGTCCATCTTCTAGCGGCTAATCTATATAATCCTAAAGCCCAGTTTATACACAATATGTCAGAGTCGAACTGTACTAAAAGTTGTGAGCCACAAAAATCATCTTTATTACTTTTTTACTGTTATCTTTATTATTTATTTACTGTTATGTATCTCATTGACTCTGGACCACACCATCCTTATCATTATGATTCTTGACCAAGTACAGGATTTTGGCATAGGGTATTCCAAATCTGTTATTTAACAAAATGTTCATATGTTATGTCTGTGTAATACACTATATTGCAAAAGTATTGGGACGCCTGCCTTTATACGCTAATGAACTTTAGTGGCAATCCAGTCTTAGTCTGTAGGGTTCAATATTGAGTTGGCCCACCCTATGCAGCTATAACAGTTTCAACTCTTCTAGGGAGGCTGCCCACAGGGTTTAGGAGTGTGTCTATGGGAATGTTTGACCATTCTTCCAGAAGCACATTTGTGAGGTCAGGCACTGATGTCATACGAGAAGGCCTGGCTCATAGTCTCTGCCCTAATTCATCCCAAATGTGTTCTGTCGGGTTAAAGTCAGGATTCTGTGCAGGCCAGTGAAATTTCTCCACCCCAAACTCGCTCATCCATGTCTCTGTGGACCTTGCTTTGTGCACTGGTGCGCAGTCATGTTGGAACAGGAAGGGGTCATCCCCAAACTGTTCCCACAAAGTTGGGAGCATGAAATTGTCCAAAATGTCTTGGTATGCTGGCGCCTTAAGAGTTCCCTTCACTGGAAATTAGGGACCAAGCCCAACCTCTAAAAAACACACCCCACACTGTAATCCCCCTCCACCAAACTTTACACTTGGCACAATGCAGTCAGGCAAGTACCTTTCTCCTGGCAACTGCCAAACCCAGACACGTCCATCAGATTGCCAGACAGAGAACACATTTCCACTGCTCTAGACTCCATCCAGTGGTGGCATGCTTTACACCACTGCATCCGATGCTTTGCATTACACTTGGTGATGTTAGGCTTGGATACAGCTGCTCGGCCATGGAAACCCATTCCATGAAGCTCTCTACACACTGTTGTTGTGCTAATCTGAAGGCGACATGAAGTTTGGAGGTCTTTAGCTATTGACTCTGCAGACAGTTGGTGACTTCTGCGCACTGTGCGCTTCAGCATGCGCTGACCCCACTCTGTCATTTTACGTGGCCAAGTTGCTGTTGTTCCCAGTTGCTTCCATTTTGTTATTATATCACTAACAGTTGACTGTAGAATATTCAGTATCAAGGAAATTTCACGGATAGCAGAATGTGTTTTAGGGTGTAATTGCAAGTATGCCTATGCTGTATGTGAGAAATAACACTGGCAATTTTGTGGGCACAGGTGGCAACCTATCACGGTACCACGCTTGAATTCACTGAGCTCCTGAGAGCGACCCATTCTTTCACAAATGTTTGTAGAAGCAGTCTGCATGCCTAGGTGCTTGATTTTATACACCTGTGGCCATGGAGGTGATTGGAACACCTGAATTCAATGATTTGGAGGGGAGTTCAAATACTTTTGGCAATATAGTGTACATTCAAATTGAACTTCAGGAATATTCAGTATTGCATTCATACATCCAGGTTGAACATATGTAAGTATGTACAGTATATATCATACCTGAGGGTGTGCTGGGAATGCTGACAATCACTGTAGTTAGTTGCTGCTACTAAAGTGATATCGGTGATCTTCTAGGTCCCATTCAGATTCAATGCAAGCGACTGTCGCCCCACTGCACCCTGACAACATGGGGTCTCATTCTCAGCACTGCCACCAATAATACAACAGCTTACAAAATGAGATAGGTGGACCAGAGTAGAGCAATATGCTGCTACATCCCCAATATTACAGTCAAATAAAAAAATATATTTCTACCATGGGACTTTATTGCAGCTAAACAAAACAATGGGGTTGATTTTCTAAAACTGGAGAGTGCAAAATCTAGTGCAACTCTGCTTAGAAACCGATCAGCTTTCAGGTTTGTTTGTTATTTTTAAGCTTAATTGAACAAGCTGAAGTTCGAAACTGATTTACTACCACGCACAGCTGAACCAGATTTCTCACTCTCTAGTTTTAGCAAATCAACCCCAATATGTGTATGTATAAAAAATTATTCTTATTTTATTAATACAAATTTATAAAACAAGTTATCTAAAACACATACAAAGATGCTCTGGTACTTTCTTCGGGTGACATCTAAAATACCCTTATGTACTCTTCTGCAGGGAAATACAAACGTGTATGTATATTGCTGATAACCACTTTAACAGTAGCTCTCCCTGCCCCAGAAGCCCCAACTTGTTTCAGTTGACTTATACATTCTTCATCGGGGGCAAGCAAGGTATATACTTGTAAGCATGCTTTACACCCACAGCCAAATAAAACAATTGCCATATTTCAGGCCTATGATGGCTGAAAGGCATCCAACCCAGCCATACATCAGATACACAAGGGACCGCAAGGACTGACTGTGGTCAGTTAAGAGGAGCAACCACCCACAGCAATATCATAAACACTGGGCCTTCTTAGTTGATCAGTTGAAGTGTGACAATACATCATTGGACATGAACTATACTAGAAATTATTGTACCCAGATCTTAACACGTCCCACACCAACAACAGCTTTAGGACCAGTCCTTGTTGGATGCCTTTTAGCCATTGCAGACATGAAGAAATGTTAATTATTTTAAAAGGCTGTGGGTGTAAAGCATGGTGACAAGTATATGCCTTGCTTGCCCCCGATGAAGATTGTATAAATCAACTGAAATGTGTAGGGGCTTCTTGGGCAAGAGGAACTACTTTTGAAGTGATTATAAACAATATATACTTTAGCATTTTCCTGCTAAGGAATGCATAGGGTTATTTCAGATGTCACCTGAAGAACGTACCAGAGCATCTTTGTTTATTGGTAGATAAATTGTTTTACAAATTTATATTAATAAAATATGAATTATTTTTATACTTACACATATGTGGTGTTTAGCTGCTTTAAAGTCCAATGGGAGAATTTTTTTTTTTTTTTCTGATCATAGAACACATTGGGGATTTTTTTTCAGTGAATGCAAGGAGTTCTCTGTTCAGAGAGGGTGGAGAGGAGGCTTGGTGAGGTTACGATATACACCTTTTCCAACCAGAGAATGCCTTGTATTCAGTTAAAAAAAAAAAAATCAAGGTTTTCTTTGAATGATGGAAATGCTAATGAGTGACCTCCTGTAGTTAGTGTGTAGAAGGGAAGCCGCTCACACAGGACCGATCATGGCTATCACTGTGATTGTCAACTTCTCCAGCGCCACCTTAGGTATGAGATATGTATGTTGGTCCAAGGTGCACCAATGTAAGTATGCAGTAGTGAAGGGATCAGCATTAACATTATGTATGTACATATTATATTTTATAATATCTTTGCATCATGTTTGTAAATAACTCCACAAAAAAATTGTTATTTGGTTGGATGTTCTTTGGAAGAAAAATCACCTCTATAGGTCTTATTTAGCTTTTACAGCTGAATTGTAGCCACTTGCAAATTATCTTGTAAGCAGCTAAACTTCCTAGATTGTAAGCTCCAAGGAGCAGGGCTCTCTAATCCCTCTTGTATTGAACTGTATTGTTACTGTACTGTCTCCCTCCATAATGTAAAGCGCTGAGCAAACTGTTGGCGCTATATAAGTCCTGTATACTAATAATAATATTTTTCTAAAAAATGTCATCCCAATATTTATCTTTTTCTGGCTTCAAGCTCTCCTCAACAATTGGCTGCTGACAAGCTCTGGCCATTACGTACAACCCCCACTTACCACGTACCACCCACTAAGGGTCTATAGATGTAACGCTGCTGCAGAAGAGAGACATGATTTCACATATAATTTCACAACTTGACTTGATTTTAAAAATTTTAAACTAGCTTTATTTGGATGGCTACACATCACCTATAAAGCCCATTCAGGAATATTGGTGCTCCCTTGTACTTTCCTATGCTGATGGATTCTAAACATAAGTGGACATATTTAGTAACCACTGCAAGGAGGAAATCACTTAATCATGCAAAGAGCAATAATGCCCAGCGACCCTTTAGAATTCACTTCACTGAGTCATACCAGGTGGATGCTGACGGGCTGCTATTGGTATAAATAGTTCAGAAAGTGTCCTGTGTAGAAAGAGTCTGCGGGAGAACTGGCTGTGTTTAATAAATAAAAATATCTGGTTACAGTGTGAGACACAAAAGGCCCTTTCTCTGGGTTTCCATGCCTGATCCCCTTTAACACATAACTGCCTTACAAGAGAGTCTAAATTTCCAATACAAGAGAAGTCCTATGACATCTTTATTTTGTTACAGAAGACAGCTGTGTAAATGCATTTTTTCTTGAACACGTTTATAAATTGATGAAAGCATCTTTTATTAAATACTTAATGCTATATTTTAATGTAATGCTTGTAGATTTCTTGATATCAACCTTTATGCACAAGGTTTTGCTGCTATTCATACCATCACTAGATTTTAGAAATGTTTCGCTGACCCAATGCCTAGTGTGACAGGACGAGACTCTGTCAATGTGAGAAGATAGGAAAATGAAATACAGGATTCTCATTTAAAGTAAATGCGATGTTCCAGACTAATGTTTCTGGGCAGAGAAAGCTGCGGATTTGACTTTCTCTGGATTCTGCAGCTGTGGATCAGAACATTCAATCCCGTCTCTGGGTTTTGTTAGACACCTGCAATCTGGAGTACACGGGTGTGAGGTGTCGGTATATACTCAGGTCTGAGAATAGCTCAGGGCTCCCAGTTGGAGATTGCTCCCAGTGGGGGAGACAGAGGTGTCATCGAGGGAGCAGAGGACACAGCTGGAAGCCAAGAAACAGAGGTCTCCGTTCCAGGAGTCAGGTCAGCTCCTATCAGGATGTCAGAAGAACCACCATCCGTAAGCCAGAGGTGGGCCTTACAGCAGGGCACTGTGTCTAAAGGCTAGAGCAGTGTTTCTCAAGCCCTTTTCAGTCAAGGCACTCGTTAAAATTAAGGACAGTCCCAAGGCACCCTTTAAAATTATGGATAGTCTTGAGGCACCCCATTCTAAAATGAGGTGCCTCAAGACTCTTCGTCATTTTAAAAGGGCACCGCACTCTAAGATGTAAAAAAACTACTCTAATAGTTTTATATAACACAGCAACATCCACACATGTAGGACACCCAACATTAGAGGGGATTTATTCTTCCAAAGCAAATACACTTTTGCACAGTGGTACTGACTAGAAACCCAGGGTTTCTCTTCTCCCTCACTGAACTAATGTGACCCCAGCACTGATGGAGAGTGTCAAACTAGGATGCTGTGCGGGTAGCTGACATCCTCCTTATCAACTGATGTATTTTTTGCCAGGGCGCCGGTGGCTAGAAGGTCATAATGGTGAACAACAAAAAACAATGACTTTGTGTAACTAAAAGGCAGGCTTGTTCCACCCGCTGGCTTATATAGTTTTAGACCATTTTTAGACATTTTGCCAAGGCACCCTTGAAAAAACCTCAAGACACCCCAGGGTGCCTGGGCACCCTGGTTGAGAAAGGCTGGGCTAGAGAGCCAAGTATCCAGGAGAGGTACTGCAGTTGAAGCTGAGTGAGCATGTGAGCCAGGTGGCTCGGTATTTTTCCAGTGCATGGATTGCTGTTGAAGTTGGAGAAGATTCCCTGCATGGGAAATCATGCGCTGGTGAACTTTCCCTTTCTTTTAAATAAAAGTGGGCTACCAAGCCCTTAAAAATAGGTCACTGAAATAACAAATCTACCACGAGAGCTAACTACGTCATGTCACACTAGGCATGTGGCCACCAGACCAGCTGCCCTGAGATCCCAGAGAAGAAAAGGTTTTTTAATGCCTCAGTGGACAGTTGGTCCACTTACTTGGCTAGACCCAGCCTTTGCACCCTTCTCATTATACTCCTTTAGAATAGCTAAGTAATAGTGCTTTAGTGTTATCCTGATCTGTGGAAGTCAAGCAGACTAATAAAAAACAATGCTATCCCGATGTGGCTATTTTGTATTTACAGCTTTTGTGCAGAAATGGGCATTACATCATCTGATATATCATTACTACAGGGACATTATGCAAATGTACCAGGCAAAAGACGCATAAACAACTTTCTGATAAATATTAAATTTACTCACTGAAAATACTCTAGTTAACTTTAGGACCTCACCTAAAGTGAAGAGGATCGTACTTACTACCTTTCTGACATTATTTTAAAAGGCCCCTTAACCACTTGCCTACCGGGCACTTATACCCCCTTATTTACCAGGCCAAATTTCAGCTTTCAGCGCTGCCGCACTTTGATTGACAATTGCGCGGTCATGCAACATTGTACCCATATGAAATTTTGATCATTTTTTTCTGGTGGTATTTAATCGCCACTGGGCGCTTTACTTTTTGCGCTATAAATTAAAAAAGTGCAAAAAATTTGAAAAAAAAAAGTTTCTTTGTTTCTATTATAAAATTTTTCAAACAGGTATTTTTTCTCCTTCACTGATGTGCGTTGATGAGGCAGCACTGATGGGCACTGATAGGCGGCACTGATGGGCACTGATAGGCAGCACTAAAGGGCACTGATAGGCAGCACTAATGAGGTGTCACGGATAGGCGGCACTAATATGCAGCACTGATAGGCGGCACTGATAGGTGACACTGATGATGGGTACTGATAGACGGCACTGACTGGCATCACTGCTGGGCACTGACTGGCGGTACTGACTGGCACAACTCCTGGGCACTGACTGGTGGCACTGACTGGCAGCACTGCTGGGCTGCACTGGTGGGCAGCACTGGTGGGTGGCACTGGTGGGCACAGGTAGGTGGCACTTCTGGGCACTGATAGGTGACACTGATGATGGGTACTGATAGACGGCACTGACTGGCATCACTGCTGGGCACTGACTGGCACAACCCCTGGGCACTGACTGGTGGCACTGACTGGCAGCACTGCTGGGCTGCACTGGTGGGTGGGCACAGGTGGGTGGCACTGCTGGGCACAGGTAGGTGGCACTTCTGGGCACAGGTGTGTTACACTGCAGAGTGGCACAGGTGGGTGCACTGCTGGGCACAGGTGGGTGCACTGCTGGGCACAGGTGGGTGATCTGCTGGGCACAGGTGGGCGGAGCTAGTGGGCGCACTGCTGGGCACAGGTGGGCGGAACTTGCGGGTGGCATTGCTGGGCACCGATCATCAGGGCACTGATCATCAGTGCCCTGATGATCGGTGCCGATCCCTGCTCTGACAACTGCCGGTTCTCGGCAGTACTTTCCTCACGATCTGACAGCGTGAGGAAAGTGCAGCCGAGAACCGGCACTTGCATTTCCCTGTGATCAGCGTGTCATTGGACACCGCTGATCACGTGGTAAAAGGCCGGTATGATTGGCCTTTTACCACATCACGTGATCAGCTGTGTCCGTAGGACACAGCGATCATGGAGATCGCCGGGTGCGCGCCCCCTGGGGCGCGCAGGAGAGCGCGTTCTGGGAGGACGTCATATGACGTCCACTCAGAACTGGCCGGCCGCAGTTTAGCCGTCATTCGGCTATCTGCGGTCGGCAACTAGTTAACATGATGCTGCAGACACCATGTTTCACTGTGGAGATGGTGTATTCAGGGTGATGTGCAGTGTTAGTTTTCCGCCACACATAGCATTTTGCTTTTAAGCCAAAAAGTAAAATTTTTGTCTCATCTGACTAGAGCACCTTTTTCCACATGTTTTCTGTGTCCCCCACGTGGCTTCTCGCAAACTGCAAAGGGGACTTCTTATGGCTTTCTTTCAACAGTGGCTTCCTTCTTGCCACTTCTATAAAGGCCAGATTTGTGGAGTGTACGACTAATATTTGTCCTGTGGACAGATTCTCCCACCTGAGCTATGGATCTCTGCAGCTCCTACAGATTTGCAATGGGCCTCTTGTCTGCTTCTCTGATTAATGCTCTCCTTGCCAGGCCTGTCAGCTTAGGTGGACTGCCATGTCTTGGTAGGTTTGCAGTTGTGCCATACTCTTGCCATTTTCGGATGATAAATTGAACAGTGCTCCATGAGATGTTCAAAGCCTAGGATATTTTTTTTTATAACCTAACCCTGCTTTAAACTTCTCCACAACTTTATCCCTGACCTGTCTGGTGTGTTCCTTGGCCTTCATGATGCTGTTCACTAATGTTCTCTACCAAACCTCTGAGGGCTTCACAGAACAGCTATATTATAATGAGCTTAAGTTACACATAGGTGGACTTTATTTACTAATTAGGTGACTTCTGAAGGCAATTGGTTCCACTAGATTTTAGTTAGGGGTGTCAGAGTGTGAAGGGTGCTGTGTACAAATGCACGCCACTCTTTTCAGATATTTATTTGTAAAAAAGTTTGAAAATCATTTTCATTCCATTTCACAATTATGTGCCACTTTGTGTTGGTCTGTCACATAAAATCCCAATAAAATATGTTTACATTTTTTGATTGTAACATGACAAAATGTGGAACATTTCAAGGGGTATTTATATTTTTTCAAGGCACTGTAATAGTGGTGAGAGCAGCATAGCAGCTTAACCCTTCTGCCTTGCAGCACTAGAGTCATGATTCGAATCCCAACCAGGACACCACTTCTATGGATTTTGCATATTCTCCCTGTGTTTACATAGGTTTCCTCTATGTACTCTTAGGTTAATTGACTCCTGTCTAAATTGGCCCTGGTATGTTGTATGTTGGCTTGTGAGAAAGGAACCTTAGACTGTAAGTTCCTTTAGGGCAGAGAATGATGTGAATGTACAGTACGTGAAGTGCTGTGTAAATTGTTGACACTATAAAAAAAACCTATAATAATAAAAATAGTGAATAACACAATTTTCTCGTTGCATAAAATATATTTGCACCTAAGTAAAAGGCTCTTTGGTTGATTTACTAAAGCTGGAGAGTGCAACATCTGATGCAGCTGTGCTTTGTAGCCAATCATTTTCTAACTTCAGCTTGTTCAATGAAGCATTGTCAATAAACCGTGAAAGCTGATTGGTTTCTAGGCAGAGCTACCCCAGATTTTGCAGTCTCTAGCTTGAGTGAATCAACCCCAATGTGTAGTGATTTTGTATCTATTGCTGTTCTTTGTAATGTCCAGAATCAAAAAGTAAGATAAAGATTATTTAGTCAGATAACTGAAATATTTAATATTTGTATTTCCCTTCTCAGTCAGCAGTTGGAGCTGTTAAGCTTTTTTTTTTATATTACCCCCGTTTCATTGGATCTTTGTTGTAAAAAGACTGCACAACTCAGTAGCTCAAAATGAAATTTACACAGATGAATCAGTCAGCAGTGACTTTTCCACCTCCCATTTGTACGCCTTCATCCAAGATTTGAAGGAACACTACAATGTGCTAGACAAAACTTTTCCGTTTTGGAATGAGAAGGAAATGGTAAGAACCTAGGTCAGATTTTCATTTCTGCCCATCCTCATGATTTGTCTTGGTAACAGTTGTTGGTGGGATATCTCACATTTTACCATTGTGATTGAAACAGAAGGTGATGGGAAATCTTCCACTGTGGACACATGTTCCAGTACCAACTCTATAGAAGGTAATTTCCCATCACTTTGGAGTGATTTCCACTCCTTTTCTGTTGTGTCTAAGGGAAAGCAAGGAAAAAAATTGACAGAGGTTCTAACAATTACACACTTTATTATATAGATCTCTGTCAGCTCCAGATGGCTTAGGAGTTGATTTGGGGTAAGGTCTATCTAGCATCCCAGGGTTTGAGATAGGAACTATCTTAGGTCTTCCTCCACAAGCTAAGGAGAGGTTGGCTTATGCCAGGAGAAGTTGGCATTGTGTTGGATGGACGGGAATCTAGATTAGTGTTCTCTTGGGCCTGGAGACCGGGGAGAGTGAAAATGGGCTGCCTTACCACTAATCCCTACTTTGTTTTCCACCTGGTGCACAGGAAATCCATTTTTAGAAATTTGCATTTGTAAAAGTTTCTATCAGCGGTTTAAACAGACAGAGAGCTAGCCAGGAATTGACTGATTTGTTGTGGGCTCACTTCGAGTATATTATGTGTTTGTGTATGTATGACATCAACTTAAAAGTGTAAGTGTTCTAAAAAAAAAAAAAAAATGTACTTGCAACTGCAATAATCAGTACATGGCTACAATTGTTCCAGATTAAACCCTTATAGTATCTAGTTATGCTCCATTTTTTGTTAACTAAAAGGATTCAAAACTGTATTCTATGTTCTCAGTGTATGTAACAGACTTGGGGCACACGGTTATGACCCCTGTGTTCTCTACATTATAATGTGTTCTTATTGGTACAGCAAGTAAGACATTGGGGGGAATGAGGGGAGCTGATTTACTAAAACTGGTGCTCTCAAAATCTGGTGCAGCTGTGCATGGTAGCCAATCAGCTTCTACCTTCAGTTTGTTCAATTAAGCTTTGAAGTAGCCCTAGGTTCACACGTAAGCATTTTCTGCAGCGTTTTGCAGAAATGCAGTACAGTCTATTTAACATGATTTCCTATGGGACCTGTTCACATCTCCGTGTTTTCACCCGGTGAGTTTTTTGGGAAAGGGTCTGGGACTTTTTTGAATGCAAAAAGTTGTGTTTGTGGTTCTATAGACTTCAATGGAAACAATGCAGAAAAGTATATATTACGCTTTTGATGCATTTTTGCCGTGTTTTTGATGCGTTTCGCATTTTAAATCTGCCTAGCAACAATAAATAAAACGCAAAACGCAGCAAAACCGCAGGTGCATAAACACAAAGTGCAATGCAGATACGAGTCAAACGCAACCTGCATAGGTGTGAAGCTACCCTTAAACCTGGAAGCTGATTTGTTTCTATGCAGAACTGCACCGTTGTGCATGTTCTAGTTTTAGTAAATCCCCTAGTGGTGTATTGTTTAAATCTCACCCAATATAAGGGTTTCACTGCCTAATTTATTTTTGAAACATTTTGTTTTTAATTTTCTATTAAAAAAAACACATTCTGTACTTTTTTTTAAATTAATTTTCTTTAATCATTTTTAAAATAATAGTATTTAAAAAAATGAAGGTCAGTAAGTAAACTTTCTGATGTGAAGTTTAGATTACAGTGGTTGCAAAGGCTTAAGGTTTTTTACCTTCATGCATTCTATGCTTGAAGGTGAAAAACCTAAGTGCAGCAGTCCCCTCAGCCCCCTCAATACTTACCTGAACTCCATTGCGATCCAGCAATGTGCAAGACAGCCTCGGCTGTCCCGGGTCTCTGTCTCCTCATTGGCTGAGACAGCAAGTGGGAGGCATTGGCTCTCGCTGCTGTCAATCACAGCCAGACATCCAATGAGATGGGGGGGTAGGGCCAAGCCCGGCTCCATGTGTGAATGGACACATGAAGCCGCGGCTTGGGAACATGCCTGCTCGGGTGCCCCCATAGCAAGCTGCTTACTATGGAGGCACCAACAGAAAGGAAGAGCCTGGACTGCCGGCAGAGGACCCGAGAAGAGGAGGAACTGGGCTGCTCTGTGCAAAACCATTGCACAGAGCAGATAAGTATAACATGTTTGTTATTTTACAAAAAAAAATAACCTGTAGTATCGCTTTAAGTGCTTTAGCAGAATTGCATGGTTTTTTTGCTATGTCCCCCATCTACCCATAAATTGGATAGTCTTCTCAGATCAAAGGAATCAGTAAAGTATTTTAAGCAGCTCTTCTTTATTAAAATTTTCAAACATTCTCTTTACATATCACTCAGTGTCACCAGATTGTGAGTCAGTATTCAGAAAATTGCTGTTGCAGAAGAGCAGACATATTCAAATTCTGAGTACATAAAATGCATCAATTAGCTTTTTATCTTTATCAAGGAGTCAAGTTTATTTTTTCTCACACCAAGCTTCTTGCTGGCATTTTCAAATGAAGTCCTTGTGTTTTGTGGAAACTGAGTGAAACCATTTGACTGACTTAGTGGCTTTTATTTTCTTGTGAACATTTCCACAGGTCGTGTGTATGGTGTCCTGTCAAAGAGAGAAGGTCGCGTCCTGTTGGAGGAGATGAAAGAAGGAACAGACATGTTCATTATCAAGGCTGTGCTGCCCGTGGCCGAAAGCTTTGGCTTTGCTGATGAAATAAGAAAAAGGACAAGTGGCCTGGCCAGCCCCCAGCTGGTGTTCAGTCACTGGGAGGTAAACAAATTATTCCTTCTGAATAGTCACTAGATCAAATGGGACCAGAACTGGATGCTTTGCAGATGGAGACCTGTATGTGCCTTCCTTGACAGCAGATGAGGAAAGTTATAAAATATTCTGCCTTCCTCAGCAGAAAATCACCCAAATGAACTAATGTCCCTGTGTACACCTCAGACTAACAAATTATAGCAGAAAACTACTGTTCTATTTACAATGCATCCCGTCCCCCAGTGTGCCACTGATGGCTCCTGAGAAACCCTGTACCGCCAAGAAGGGAGCCCGTCTTTATGATCCCCTTTACGTACTACAATGCACATCTTGCTTTTTGTCAGGTCTTAACATAGTGATGTGAAAAGTTGGGGACATGTCTACCCCTGAGTTTCAGAAAGTTGATATTTGCATAGGATTTTGGGGGCTCCTAAAGCTGAAGATATAAGGAATTATTCAATAGGAACCTAATGTGATTTTATTCCACTAGGCACAATGTCTCCTGTAATGACATAGCAGTCGGCCAAAGGAACCACAGCACCCTGCAGGACAATAGGTATCTGACACACCCAGAGGTGTTGGATACCAGCTGTGCCCATAGCTCTTTAAAGGATAAGTTCACCTTTTGATAAAATTATTAAATGCACATTTTTTGCAGGTAAACAAATGTGCATTTATTATTATTTGCTGCAAGAGTCTGGAAAGCATTGCACCAGCGATCAGTAGATCCTGGCATAGACTATTGCACCTGGTCCTATGGACATTAAATTCAGGAGTTGCAGCACCACACTTTTTCTAGTTCTCAATTTGTCCTTTGGCCGTGGAGTTGATAAGAAACCTTAGATTTAGATTTAGCACTTGTAACTAGAGATGAGCGAATTATTCAAAAATTCGATTCGGCTGATTCGCCGAATTTCAGGAAGAAATTCGATTCGATGCGAATTAATTCGCTACGAAGTTAACTTATAAAAAGGGTTTCTAGGCTTCAGAGAGCCTTTAAATTAGTGCAGAACACTGTACCTTTAATTTAAATGCCCTTGGAGATGAGGAAGGAGAAGGAGAAGGATGAGAAGAAGGAGAAGGATGAGAAGAAGGAGAAGGATGAGAAGAAGGAGAAGGAGAAGGATGAGAAGAAGGAGAAGGATGAGAAGATGGAGAAGGAGAAGGATGAGAAGAAGGAGAAGGATGAGAAGAAGGAGAAGGATGAGAAGAAGGAGAAGGATGAGAAGAAGGAGAAGGATGAGAAGAAGGAGAAGGAGAAGGATGAGAAGGAGAAGGATGAGAAGAAGGAGAAGGATGAGAAGAAGGAGAAGGATGAGAAGAAGGAGAAGGATGAGAAGAAGGAGAAGGAGAAGGATGAGAAGAAGGAGAAGGATGAGAAGAAGGAGAAGGATGAGAAGAAGGAGAAGGAGAAGGATGAGAAGAAGGAGAAGGAGAAGGATGAGAAGAAGGAGAAGGATGAGAAGAAGGAGAAGGATGAGAAGAAGGAGAAGGATGAGAAGAAGGATGAGAAGAAGGAGAAGGATGAGAAGAAGGAGAAGGAGAAGGATGAGAAGAAGGAGAAGGACGAGAAGAAGGACAGTTCTGTGACAGTTTCTGTCTATTTCTGACAGTTCTGTGACATTCACTCCATACAGCGGTTTCAACCGCTGTATGGAGTGAATGTCACAGAACTGTCAGAAATAGGCTATTTCTGACAGTTCTGGGACATTCACTCCATACAGCGGTTGAAACATTGTATCTATTTGTTTCCATAAATGGATCCATTTATGGAAACAAATAGATACAATGTTTCAACCGCTGTATGGAGTGAATGTCACAGAACTGTCAGAAATAGAGGAACTCTGCACATACACTTTTTGCCGGCTTGGAATTATTCTTATTTTCATCCTACTTCTTCTTCTTCTTCATCCTCATCTTCTTCTTCTTCTGAGGATGAGGATGAAGAAGAAGAAGAAGAAGAAGTAGGATGAAAATAAGATTAATTCCAAGCCGGCAAAAAGTGTATCTGCAGAGCTCCTCTAAGTGTATCAGCAGAGCTCCTCTAAGTGTATCTGCAGAATAGAGGAACTCTGCACATACACTTTTTGCCGGCTTGGAATTATTCTTATTTTCATCCTACTTCTTCTTCTTCTTCTTCTTCTTCATCCTCATCCTCTTCTTCTTCTTCTGAGGATGAGGATGAAGAAGAAGAAGTAGGATGAAAATAAGATTAATTCCAAGCCGGCAAAAAGTGTATCTGCAGAGCTCCTCTAAGTGTATCTGCAGAGCTCCTCTAAGTGTATCTGCAGAATAGAGGAGCTCTGCAGATACACTTTTTGCCGGCTTGGAATTATTCTTATTTTCATCCTACTTCTTCTTCTTCATCCTCATCCTCTTCTTCTTCTTCTGAGGATGAGGATGAAGAAGAAGAAGAAGAAGTAGGATGAAAATAAGATTAATTCCAAGCCGGCAAAAAGTGTATCTGCAGAGCTCCTCTAAGTGTATCTGCAGAATAGAGGAGCTCTGCAGATACACTTTTTGCCAGCTTGGAATTATTCTTATTTTCATCCTACTTCTTCTTCTTCTTCATCCTCATCCTCAGAAGAAGAAGAAGAGGATGAGGATGAAGAGGAGGAAGAAGAAGTAGGATGAAAATAAGAATAATTCCAAGCCGGCAAAAAGTGTATCTGCAGAGCTCCTCTATTCTGCAGATACACTTAGAGGAGCTCTGCAGATACACTTTTTGCCGGCTTGGAATTATTCTTATTTTCATCATGCTTCTTCTTCTTCTTCTTCATCCTCATCCTCTTCTTCTTCTTCTGAGGATGAGGATGAAGAAGAAGAAGAAGTAGGATGAAAATAAGATTAATTCCAAGCCGGCAAAAAGTGTATCTGCAGAGCTCCTCTAAGTGTATCTGCAGAGCTCCTGTAAGTGTATCTGCAGAATAGAGGAGCTCTGCAGATACACTTTTTGCCGGCTTGGAATTCTTCTTATTTTCATCCTACTTCTTCTTCTTCTTCATCCTCATCCTCATCCTCTTCTTCTTCTTCTGAGGATGAGGATGAAGAAGAAGTAGGATGAAAATAAGAATTCCAAACCGGCAAAAAGTGTATGTGCAGAGTTCCTCTATTTCTGACAGTTCTCTGACAGCTTCTTCACATGTACAGCGATTGAAACATCTGTATCCTAAATGGAAACTAATAGATACAATGTTTCAACCGCTGTACATGTGAAGGAACTGTCAGAGAAATGTCAGAAATAGCGCAGCTCTCTGCAGGGACACTTTTGCCGGCTGATCGGGAAAAATCCGATTCGCGCACCCGAAGTAGGCAAATATTCGGATTCGACGCGAATCGAATTTTTCCTGAAATTCGTATCGAATTCCGGTTCGCCTGGTTCGATTCGCTCATCTCTACTTGTAACACTTTTGTGAGCATTTTAACCTATTTTATTTTACTAAACATTGGTATTTGAGATACTGCACTAGGCCAGTGTGCTCTTTTTTGTCTTTATTTGTTGTTCATTTGGTACTGAAGACTTCTCCAGTCTGATGAGAGCTGCAAAGCTGTGAGTGGGTCCTTGACATCACATGGATTGGGCCACAGAATAACCGCAATATCTCTCTTTTTATAACTTGAGAGCTGACAGTGTTTTTGCATTGCTCTAAAAATTGGTCCATTTCTCACCTAGTAGAGGGCAATGACTGCCTCCATTAGACAGATGCACTTGTAACTTCACAAGGAAAGGTAACACACATCTGGCATGGTGAGCAATCAAATTCAACATTTCATTTTGTAAACAGGAAAAAAAATGATAGCTGGAATCTTTCACACTGCAAAATTTCACATTCTGTTATTTCCTTGCTTCATCACATGGGTAAGGCATTTTGAATAGTGCTATGCCTATATGAAACACAGTAATGCCCCTACACACGATAAGAAAATCATACGAAAAAGTTTGCGAACCTTTGATTGAATGATTTTCTCTTCGTTGATGAGCAGAATGTTTTAACCAAAAACGATACTGTGAACGAAAAAAATTCAGTTGAACAATTGTGAAAAATTTTGTCGTTTCACATATGAATGACCGATTTTCTATGCGGTGGTATGACGGTCGTACCAAAAAAATCTATCAAGCGCTATCATGCATGAGCGGAAACAGAAGATGACCCGGATGTTTATGTCCAAGGAATCTTCGTAAACACAAACGAAAAATCCAAATGTCAAAAGTAGATTGGCCTAATGAGATAATGAAACCAGAATTCTGCATATTATATTTTATGTATCACTATTTATGTATATAGGTCATGTGATAAACTATATTATACTCATTGCTGGTAATTGTTGTGTATATCGCTCATTCTGGGCGGCAGGGCGTGGCTACAAAGTCACACGCACACCGCATCACTTCCACTTGTACGGAAGACGTCAACACTACGTATTGCCCAACGAACGATTTTTTTAGATTGGTTAATGTGGGCCACGATTTTGACCAACGAACGAACGCCTCTCTGTCATCAGATGACTGATCGGTTGATTTTCTAATCGTGTATTCCCACTTTAAGTAACCCGCAGGAGCCATACACAATGAAAATGATCAGAGGCATTACAATCATGGCTTGCGATAGTAGTGTTTTACTATACTTCATTAATCAGATTATGGAATATACCTCCAAACTCCTTTAGATTTTCTTTGATAAATAATAGCCAGGAACCTTGTTTACAAATTTATTGGACTGGGTATAGCATTACATCTAATAATTTGCTCTTAAAATGATTCACGACTTTAAAACTAATCTTTAAGAAGTGTGTTTCATTTGGTTTTGTTCTCATTTAGATAACAGCTGATCCTGCCTAGCAGGCACGCCCTGCTCCCATGCCAGATGTTAGGTGTCTGTCTGGAGCTGCATAGAATTTCAGGAGTGAAAACAACATTGAGATTTTAAGACACATTAGAGCCCAGTGGGAGCTTTGATAGATTTGGAAGGAATGGAATGTAAGGAAAAACATAACCAGCATATTAGATGAAGCATGTGGCTTGATACTCTTCTCAGTACTCTCTTCTTGCTACATTTTTTTTTCATTTCCAGCTGCCTGTCATTTGTTGACCTTAAAGTTAGAGGGTTTGTGTTTTTATTTCATTTTTTCAATGCTGTGTTTACTGTACGTTTTTATCAAATGTGCGATACGATAATGAAGGAAGAAGGAAATACATTTGATGTCAATTTTTAATCTAGACTAGGTATGGTGGACCTTTTATTAGTATGTATATGAGATCCATGGTGGGAGTCTTGCATCAGTCATTTAAATCTATATAATGACAAGAGCACTGCACTTGGTGATGTATGGTTTAGATTGAAGTCCTTTGCAGTTTCGAACTAAAGTCTGAAGTTGAGTTTATTTCCAGAAGATGAATAATAATGGCATGGTGAATGTAGTGTGTAAATAATGGTAATCACCTTCATGTCATTGGATTTTTGCCATGGTTTTTTTTACATGAATTGTGCAACCCTCTGTGCTAGGTGTGAGAGATGTGTATGTGACCTACTGTTTGCACAAGCAGAGGAAATTTGGGATGATAGGTCTTGAATATGCTCACTTTATGATTGTTAGCTGGATAAGAGGTTCATGAAGGTTTAATGAACTTCCAGTTCCAGTGTCAGGGCAGGGCTGTGGAACGGACAGGTAGGCCTAGTGGCAGGGTAAGGCACTGGCTGACGACAACCACCACCAACAGACCGAAGTCCCTCAGGGCGCAGAGTCTAAGTCCCAGGCTGCCCTTCACCAGGGCCCCTGATGGTGGGGATGGACTTGACGCAGCCAGGAACCAGGTCGCGGCCCCCGAGACACCCCGGCAGCGGTAATGGCCGCCGCCAATGGCGTGTAGCTGGTGAGAATGACAATAGCGTAGTCAGGCAAGCCGAGTCGACAACAACGGGACAAAACAGTACAGAACAGTAGACAGAGAATCACAGGTCACGGGCCGGGTTCAGCAACGGAAGGTCAGATCGAAGGAAAACACAGAGAATTGTCTTAGTCACAAGCCGAGTCAAAATACCAGAAGAGTCACGAGCGTATACACAGAGCTGTAGCAAGACAAAGACACAAGACACAAGTGCAAAGAGCATGTGCGGATCACAGGCTTATATGTACTCAGCCACACCCCTCTGGGGGATGGACCTCAGAGACCTGAAGGCATAAAAGCTTCCCACCATGCTCAGCAGAAATCCAAGATGGATGCCAGCACATGGAGTAACAAAACCTCGGGGAAAAGGTAGGACCTTGACATCCAGTCACCGTAGGCCTGTAGACAGAACAATCTAAGAGGTGGCTTTTCCCAGCAAAGTTATTTTGTAAAAAATGAAATCCAAACAAAAATAATTTTAGATAAGGTAGTGCTATAATGGACACTAGTTACATAATTAATACTTATTTAACCAATTCAATACCGGGCAATTTTACACCTTCCTGCCCAGGCCAGTTTGCAGGTTTCAGCGCTCTCACACTTTGAATGACAATTGCGCGGTCATGCAACATTGTACCCAAACTAAAATTTTAGCATTTTCTTCACACTACTAGAGCTTTCTTTTAGTGGTATTTAATCACCGCTGGGGTTTTTATTTTTTGCTAATTTAACAAAAAAACACCAAAAATTTTGAAAAAAACACGCTTTTCTTTGTTTCTGTTATAAAAGTTTGCAAATAAATAATTGTTCTCAATAAATTTAGGCCGAGATGTATTCTGCTACATGTCTTTGGTGAAAATAACCCATATTAGGATGTATTTTTTAGTTTGTAGGAAAGTTATAGAGTTCACAAACTATGGTATAGATCTGAATATTGATCAATCCTGAAGTACTGACGGCCAATCTAATTTCTTGAGGTGCAAGAATGTCAGAACAGTACAGATATCCCCAAAATGACCCCTTTTTGCAGAGTAGACAGTCCGACGTACTTCATAAGAGGCATGGCGAGTTTTTTTAAGTTGTATTTTTTTTGTCATAATTTTTCAGAAAATGAAAAAAATTTAAAAAATTAGTTTCACTATTTTTATTTTACATATTGTCACCAGTGCAGTAGAGCGTCATCATATAACTGGCATGGTGGTGATCAGGGACACTGACTGGTGACAGTATGAAAAAAAAAAATATTTTTTTTTTATTTTTTTTATTATTTTTTGTTTTCTATTAAATTTTTTTTCTTTTTTGTAAGATTTTTTTTTTTCATATTTCACTATGACCAAAGTAGTACAATGTTACCATAGTAACATTGTACTACTTTGGGGAAGTGATCAGTATTTTTTTTTTTACACAATTTGCTTATAGCAAAGAATTACTTTATAAGCTATAAGCAAGCATTTACCTGAATGACATCGATTCATTCAGGGTTTTTTTTTTTTTTTTTTTGTGCTTAGCTGTGATTTGGCCACAGCTAATCACATGACATGTGCATGTGATTAGCTGTGACCATTCACAGCTAGACACTAGTATACAATGGATGGCATGAATGAAGCCATCCATTGTATACAACTGTCATGTGGCCTGATGTGATTGGTTACAGCAGGTCACATGGTACCGGTAACGGGGGCCGATACTCAGATCTGTCATCGGCCGTGTCCGAGGTACACGGCCGGTGACAGATCGCGCCGCTGCGCGGCTCTGCAGGAGCGCAATCTGCGCATGTGCGGTAGGACGCCATATGGCGTCCACCCGGAACGCTGATGACATTTGCCGGCTGCCATTCGGCCATAGGGCGGGCGGCAAATGGTTAAATAACACTGAGTGTCCACGCATGATTTTAAATAATAATGTCCAATAAAGAATTCCACATAAACAACTTTACATGCATTGAATTCTACCTCCACATTCACCACATGAATTCATGAGAGCCATGCTTCCCAGATCACCAAAGCTTAATGCCTCTCATTTTCATAATTGGCAAATTGCACTTCATACTATGCACCACATAAAAACCTCCAACTAGGTCATCCACTCCTCCAATGGACAGACTTCGTGTGTAAAGGAAAGAGCCCCAATAGTGTAATATTGTAAAATTACCTTTATTCAGTTTTCTCCAAAAATACTACTCACAAGCATCATAAATTGATAGCCATATCAAACATCTAATAAAAATAACTCCCTCCGCCAAAGCCTCTAGTGCAGGAATACAGGCCAATACAAAGCGATACCATCAGTGTCTCACGGAGCCGCTCCACTGTCACTTCTAGTGTTTCACATCCTGTGCGGCGTGTGACATCATTTCCAGTTGCAAGACAGCCACGCCCTGATGCCTTTCATTTTTACAACTTTGTCTAAGGGGTGAACCCTAGATGGAGTCTGGCCTGAAGCTGCTTTTGCCATAGGTAGGACTTTATGGGATGTGTGGCACCTGTGAAATCCTCTGTTTTCCTTCATGTTTATATTGGAACATAGAGACATTTTGAATTGGTTAATTTTGGCACTCCTCCAGGGTGCGGAGGTAAATTTGTTGGGTTTTTCACACAACATTTTTGGGTAATAGTTATTTTGTACACGTGTATTTCCCATCATCAGAAAAAAATACATTCTATTTAGGCTTATTTACACGTTTTCACAATATTCTGATCTAGGTTAGGACCAATAAAAAGAATAAGTTGTGTGTAAGAGGTGGTTGTAGCAGAAGCCTGTTGCTTTGACCACTCAAGGTGGTGTTCTACAGGCCAGTTGAAATCCTAAATGACTATGAAGAGTGCGGTCCGCATCTAAAACCACCACTTAGATGGTGCCTTGGTGCAAGTAGAAGTAGTGTGCCAGGCACTGATAGATGCCTGGTAGGGGTTACGGAGGCAGGCAGCTCTTGTTCTGTGAGTCAGCCTATTGGATGCCTCACTGCTCAATCATCAGAGTTGCGGTAGTCTCCCTCTGATACCCATCCCCTCCCTCCTAGATTGTAAGCTCGAAAGAGCAGGGCCCTCGTTCCCCTCATGTTTTGCATTGTATTGGTATTGTTCTGTCACATGTTCTGTCCCCCTTTGTAATGTACAGCGCTGAGCGAACTATTGGCGCTTTATAAATACTGTATAATAATAATAATAAATAATAATAATCAGAAGAAGAAGTGTGGTCCCATGCAATTCTCTGTAACTGTGTGGAAATGCCACTGTTACCATAGACCACTACCTATAGACTTGCTACCACTAGACCACCAGGGAATATAATGCCTTGGAAAAAGTATTCATACCACTTGACATTTTCCACATTTCAAGTGGTATGAATACTTTTTCAAGGCACTATATAAGGAACACTTTTCCCAATAGACCAATATTTTTTGTGAGGCTACAGGGTCCCAAAAAGGAAAGCTGTAGTGCTCCACAATTTCTGAGAACAGCATTGGTTGCAGCCAGTCACTGACCAGCAATACTAGAAGGGGCGTATTATTGTTACAAGCTCCTACTGACCACCAGTGCTGGTAAGGGGGTGGGGATGGGTTGGTTAAAGTTCCAGCTAGCCACTGACCACCAATACTTCTAACCAAAATATTTATTTTCTCAGCAGTTGCAGGTTGCTTGGTAATCATTTACTAGTTTGTGACGTTCCTCTGTAGGTAGGCTGTTTTTTTTGGGGGGTGTTGGGTGTTGAACATATCTGTTAGCTTGAATTTTCAACCATGCCCCTTTAAGACCCTTCCACTTTTAGTGCAATATGGTGATACCCTCCGTTTGACTCTTCTCTGAGGGAGGAAGAGATTGAGTACCTGCACCTATTCACTGACAATTTTTTTTTCAAGTGTATTGGGTGCCAGATATGCTATGTATACTAATTTAATAATGTGGTGAATTAGTTAAAGTGGAACTTCACCAAAAAGGGGAAGTTTTGCTTGTTTGCATACTCCCCCCTCCTCTTTCACAGTTGGCACATTTGGGGGGTGGGGGTAACAAGTACCTGGATTTGACAGGTACCTGCTCCCACTTCTGGTCGAATTGCCTGCAATCCAAGCAGAAATTCATCCTCCTCTCTTTCCCCTGCAGCCTGCAGGGTTTCACTGCTGGTTTCCTTTAGATGCTGGCACCTGCACCCAAAGCTGATTGAAGAATTGGCTTGGGTGATGACACCGCTTGATCCCTATAAAAGTAGGAGTTCTTATATTAAAAGTCAGCAGCTACAATATTTGTAATTTTTTGGTGGGAGACTGGAGCCCCTTTTAAAAAGAAGCAGTTAGAGGGTATTGATCCTCTGTTGCCACATTTTGTAGTAAACATTTAAAAAGGCCAAGAAAGGTGAGATACAGTAAATGCATTAGGTAATAAAAAATTAAAGGTTTCCGCCATATACCAGTTCTCTTGATTCCAAAATGTAAAATGCATATCCCTTCTTATCTAAACCTTTTATTTTTCCTTGGTGAACATCATTGTTTTTGATATCATGCTCAGAGAGGGCTATGGGGGCTGTGGTTCACCTATACTATGTGGTACTTTTAAATGTCTCCTAGAAATTCACAAATCCTGAAGCAACGTAAGCTTTATAGGTCCTAGGGGCTCTTTCACACTGATCAATTTTTGTTGCGCATTTGTTGTTTAAAAGGCTGAACAAAAATGCATGAAAAATGTAAATCCTATGGAGCTCTTCACGCAAATGCGGGTGTGGGGCATATTTCCAAGTCTTGCATGCTGCATTTTTGGTGCAGGTTTAAAAAGCACACCAAAAATGTACCTCCCTTTTGAAATGATTGGAAAACGCATCAAAAACACACCCAATGTGCCTTTTTGGTACTTGTTGGGAAACAGGAATCAAGAAAATTCACCAAAAACACATTGAAAGTGCTTTTAAAAATGCATGCCACGTTTTTAAGCATACCACGGTGAAAGGGCCCTTGACCCCAAGTGTTTGGTGCGCAACTTTTATGTGTAGAGTAGACGATTTATTTTATTTTATCCACCACCAACTAGCATCTGTACATAGTGGAGTTGTCCTTTAAACTGAAGCACTGATCAGCACTGATCTCTGGTGACTATAAAAAAATGAGGCTATGTACAGTAAAGCAGCTCAACTGCAAGAAGCCGAGCTGCTATGGGGCATGGATGTCAGCTGTTTACGGAATTGCCAGTTTAAAGCAAAGTTTAGAGCGAAAATGTAAGCAATGAAGAGTAAGTAAGATCAGAACTCTAAGGTACGGCTGGACATTGTATTATTACTTTCTAGCACACAGATCATATTTTATACCCAGCACAGCTCTAATAATCCTAAATCATATTGTTATAATATTTTATGCTTCAGTCCATCCTAGAAGTCAGGAAAAATGTATGGCCCTTGAGGTTAGTGCTATTCTCTCTGTTTGTTTTTTATATATTAAAATGGATCTCATCTGTCATTTCGAGCAAGTCATTAAATTTGTCCTCTGTGACTCTTGACATTTCAAAGACTAATGTATTTCCTTAATAAAATGGTTCATATTGTGTTTGCCAGTCTGCATCCCAAAATGCATTTGTCTTCTCAAAGAAATATAGTCTATTTTTGTGCCTTTTAAAGAAAGAACTTTTATTTGTAGCAGACCAGGAAACTGTTACGTGTCTTTGAAAAAGGAGAAAAAAAAAAGTCTTATGCCTGCATTATATCAGTCTTTAAAGAAAAAAATATCTGCGAGATTGTAAAGCACATCATTTAGGCTTTGTCCCTGAGCAGTCGTAAGGCTAAGCAACTCTTGGCTGTGTAATAGTGTTGACAAATGCAGTACGGCTGAAATTCATTTAATTTATCAACTCAATTACAATAGAAAGTCATCCGTGATTTTCTTCTGTGCTATCCCTGAAAACCAGGGCTTTGAAATTGATATATAACAGACACAGACATGTGCCAGCCTCATGCAATATATTGTAATATAATCAAGGATCAGGATTAAACTGGGTGTGTTTGGTCAGGCTAGTCATCTAGACAAAGACTTTTCTTGAATTTACTGAGAATAATAGACTCTTGTAAATCCTAAATTCTTTATTTATATACATGTTATTGTTTAGATCTTTGAAGGCTTGGCAGCATTTTGCCTTTATCTTTTTGGCATGTGGATTGGAGTAATGGGCATCAGCTGTGCAGGGATTAAACCTCTTATATAGAATGTTGCTAATGTTACTTTTTAGTATTCAGCGCCAAAATAAAATGTATAGCAGATACTGTAAAATGGTAATGCCACTTACTGATAAATTTAGCATTTTTCCTTAGTGTTTTTTCTTACCTTATACTCACATAAACCATTTAAACAGTTTAGTAACCATAGTTTGTAACCATTTAAACAGTATAGTCTTGGGAGTCCTCCATACTCATCTCTGCCTGAACCTCCACTTCACGACATTTTCTAATCAAATTGGCTGAATATGGGTATGTGACCAGGGGTGAACTGACCATTTGGAAACTTGAGCACTGCCCGAGGGCCCGGGGTCAGTAGGGGGCCCCATGAGATGCCCCGGGTACCTTTTTCATAGGCTTTTTTGAGTTTGGGAGAGGACACAGGGGCCCCATGATCCCCTATTGCCCGGGGGCTACATGAGTTGTCAGTCCGCCCCTGTATGTGACCAATGTGGGGGTAGCTCAGGTGGGGGAGTCACCTTCCCTGGGAAAAAGGTAGTCCAAACAGCAGGGCTTTCTTAAAATCTGACTTGTCGTTAGTTTTATTTAAAAGGCTGCAAGCATCATAAACAAACAAAACAGAAAATAAACCCTCACCAAACTGAGGAGATTCCTCTCTCAAAGGTGAAGGGTTTCTCCCTGTCACCAACAAAAATGAAAACAGTATGCAAAACTTTTCCTTTCTTGCACAATGCAAACTTTCATCCACAGCTCACTCAGATATGGCTCTCTGAGTCCCAGGCCAAGAGCAACGCCTTGCTCCAGCCCTGCCTTATTTATACCACCTGCTGGTGGTCATCAGTGGACCACAAAATCCGGTCCGGAACTACCTCTGCCATAGAGGCCCAGAAAACCCTGAGTGGACTCCACCTTAATCTCCCAGATATGATCGCATCCGAGGTGACACATAGCATCCATCGATCACCTCGCCTTTCATACTGTCACACCATATTAGTTCATTGCTGTCACCAGCATCCTGCCTCTATGTTTGCTTGTGCTGAGTACGAAAGAAGGACCCAACCCACAGCTGATTGGACTAGAAAATATTGCAAAGCAGAGGTTCAGATACAAATAGTTTGAAAGATGCCCAAGTTCATCTCTAGTCTTCATTTTAGCAAACCCAAAGGGGATAATGTTGGCGGGCGCAATGTTTTCGTACATCAGTGCAGTTATGAAACAGTGATATATCCTATTGGAATAGATGTCTGATATGATAGTAAAGCTCCTCTGGTTATCAGTGGAGCATCTGTTGTCTGTACTGAAAGTAATCTTCAAACTAATGGAGTAGGATTACCCGGAATGATGTTTATGGCTGAGGGTAATAATGAAAGATTCCATCTTATGATAGTGCCATCTACTGCAGCATAGAAGGACCTTTAAAGTAGAACCACAGTCAAAACTTTTATTTTCCATGATGGATAGAGTAAGGGAAGGTTATAATCTCTGCCATTTTTTTGCTATCCTATTGGGAAGCTTTGCTTTCACTTTCTGTCCCATACCCAAAACAGAAAGTGAGAAGAAATCCCTGCAAATTTAGGAACTCCCATGTGCCTCCCCAGGTCACCAGAGCCAATGCCCCCAATTAAAAATTTCCCATCTATTACTTTCCTGGGGAAAACCTAAAATGTGGGATTTTCTTTTGGTTTCACTTGATTATGATAAACAGGACAAATTGAGTGGAGGAATGTCCATAATAGGGGCGCAGACCGCAGTAAAACCTATTAGGTGTGCTAATCCATCTCCTGTATGTCCAAAACTAAAAAAAAAAAGCATTGCCTTTAGTTATACTTTAAAGTCTAAATTCACCTTTGGGACCATTTTACATGTTCCTCCCGTATTAAGGGAGGAACATGTAACATGTTCCAACTCCTGTCACCAGTTCCCCCGATCCCCCTCAGTGTGATCTTACCCCCACACGGTCACGTACCTGATTGGAGACTGAAATGACGAGGTCGGCCTCACTTGTGTCACTAGCCCTGACCACACTGGAGGTGGAACAGAGGGTGTCTAGGGACCAGGGGGACAAGAGCGCCAGCAGATGTTGTTTGCAGCTCTTGCAGTTGGAGACTTTGGAAGACTGATGAACCTCCGATTCAGGCACAGGAGTAATATGCAGAGCTGGTATGGTAGATCGCCAGGTGTGCACCAGAGCAAGGCAGGAAGCAGGGATGGGAGACAGGAGCAGTGTCAAAGGAATAGCCAGGGACATCAACAGGCGGACAGCGAGGTACCAAATCATAAGCAAGCCAAAGTCAGGAGCCAAAGTCAGGAACCAGTATCAAGCAGGAGAGTAATTAGAGTCAGGTCAGGAACAAGTCGGGTCAGTAACAAGGAAATCACACAGGAACGAGCAGGAAACAGGGAACTGCTGAAGACCAGTTAGCACTCAGCACAGGCAGAGGCACCTTTTAAATAGTCCGTCTGGTGCCAATCTTCACCGTGCGTGTGCGTGATCGTGCATTTCTGTGCACATGCGCACGTCTATTCACCAGCCGTCTCACGGGAATTCCCTTACACACACTCTGTCACTTTTTGAATTGAGCGAGGCTGTGCGGAGTTTCACCTACATGGCTGCATCATTCATTCACATGTCAATGATTGAACTACAAGTACCATCAGCCACTGCAGCTGACGGTTTGTAGTTCTGAATGAACTGTGAGATCATCATCATCATTCATTCACAAGCCCTGCAGCTTTCAGTCAGCCTGTATTCAGGAACGAGCTGAAAGCTGCAGGGCTTGCCTGCAGAAGTCTGAAAATGCACCTTGATCCACTGATCACGGATGCAAAGCTTTCCAGGCTCTTGCATGAAAAAATAATACATTTACATTTTTTCTGCAAAAATATGTTTGTTTATAATTTTTCTGGAATGGGGAGCTCATTGGATGTTGTTTGTTGTGGTTGTGTCTTAGTATGAACAGAGTCCTGTACATTATAAAGGCTGTACCCAAGCTCTCTCTCTGAGAAGGCCACAGGACTTGGGCTGACCATAGATGGATCAACTTTCGTCTGATTCCTTCTTTTTTTTTATAATTAGAAACTAATTTAATAACAACAGGCCCACACTGTACTGTATAACTTTTCCTTTAGTTTTTTGGGGTTTTTTGCTGTGGAACCTGATATGTAGGAATTTCTCAGTGATCATTTTAAACACTATGGTTGTTTGTTTAGGGCTTAGTACTATGCTTATAATAATCAGTTGATGTACAAAATACAGTATCTTTATACAGAAAGTCCACTCTACTGTTGCAGCGTAACCCAGAACTGAAAATGAGAAATAGCCTTTTGCTGAATTCTGGTTGCTACATGTTTCAGCTTTGCAGTATTAATGAGCCATGTAGAAATTGTTGCCGTTGTGTATGGCAAAACCGCACTCTCACAGAGAAGTCACTGAGCTTTCTGAAAAATTAACCATGAGTCCGGGCCAGATGTTAGTAAACAACCTTGCCTGGTCTTCTCTGTGTGCAAGAACCCAATTATAATGTCTTTCTATATTCTTCGCAGAATGTCATTGTCCACCTTTCAAATACTTTATATCTTACAAAGGTTGAAGTTCAATTTAAAGGTTGACTTGTTCTCCAGAGCCTTTTTTCAAGCATGTAAACTCATCTTGGTACATTGGAAAAGTACATCCCCTCCCTCTTTACAAGAGTGGATTGACCAAATGGACATCACTCTACATTGCAAAAGTACTATTTACCAACACAGGGGCTGTCCTGTTAAATATGTGAAGGTTTGGGATGGTTTGTTAAGTATCCCTGGCTTAGCATCATGGATTTGGTGATGAATAGATTTATTGGGTAGTCTACACTTTGGGCACGTACAGATGGGCATCTGCAAATGTACATCCATTATACTGGAAAAATTGTTATATATGCAAATTGATCTGGGGCAGTTGTGTAGTGCAGGCCTTTGACTATTGAAATCTGCATTTGGTGATGCTTAAGTCAATTCTATCACTACTATTGATATATTGATAAGGCACATGTGGAGATGTATACACTGTGGAATGGTTTGAATTGTTTTATAAACTTTATTTCTAAATGAAATAAAAGGTTGATTTATTGGGAAACCTGTCTTAAAGCGGAGCTCCACAGAAAAGGGGAAGTTCCACTTTAAGGACTACTCCCCCGCTCCCCATTAACGATTGGCACCTTTGGGGGTCGGGGGGGAGAGCGGGTACCCGACTTTGACAAGTACCCGCTCCCATTTCCGGTCCGATCGCCTAGGCGATCGGAAGTGGAAGGTGACCTCCCTCCCTCCCTGTAGTCTTTTGGGACACATGACAGGTCCCAGAAGACTACAGGACCATTCATGAAGCGCATGCGCAGTGGTTACCTGGCTTTGAAGCCGCAGGCTGTCACAGCCGGGTGCCCACACTGAAGATGCCGGCCTCCTGGAATACAGGACGACCGGTGAAATGGGCTGCGGGGAACACACCGAGGGACAGGTAAGTGGCTGTTTTTTAAAAGTCAGCAGCTACAGTTTTTGTAGCTGCTGACTTTTATTTTTTGACAGGGTGAGTGGAACTCCGCTTTAAGGATGTGGCTAGAACCAGTGTTGTATCTGACCTGGTGAATTGTGAATGTTAAAGTGATACTAAAGGCAGATATTTTTTGCAAATAAGAAACAAATATGTCGTATTTACCTGCTGTGTGCAGTGGTTTTGCACAGAGCAGCCCCAATCCTCCTCTTCGTGGGCCCCTCCCTGCTGCCAAGTGCCCCCATAACAAGCAGCTTGCTAACTCATAAGTCTCTGTTCTGTGTGTCCATTTCCAAACAGAGCGTGGCTTGCCCTTGCCCCCAACTCTCTCCTCATTGGCTCACTGGCTGTGATTGACAATAGTGGGAGCCAATGAGAAAGAAGAGACCCAGGAGAACCACTGCTCTTGTGCACATCACTAAATCGAGATGAAGCCCAAGTAAGCATTAGTCTAGGATTCACACCTATGCAGGTTGCGTTTGAGGCGTTTCTGCATTGCGTTTTGCATTGCATTTTATATGTGTTTTGCAGAGGTTTTTTTCATGTTTTTTTATTTTTCTTGTTGCTAGGCAGATTTTAAACACAAAACACAGCAAAAGCACAATGCATGCTTTTCTGCAGCATTCCCATTGAAGTCTATAGAACCAAAAATGCAACGTTTTGAGTTAAAAAAAAAAGTCCCTGGCCCATCCCAAAAAACGCACTGGGTAAAAACGCGGAGATGTGAACCCGTCCTGTAGGAAATCATGTTAAATGGACTGTACTGCGTTTCTGCAAAACTCAATGGAAAACGCATAGCTGTGAACCTAGTGTTCGAGGGGCCGGGGGGACTGCTGCATACCGAAGGTATTTTACCTGCATGCATAGAATGTATGCAGGTAAAAAAAACTTTGAGTCTTTACAACCACTTTAAAGGCAAATGAAGGAACTAGTAAATAACTAGGCCACTGACCACAAAATGGTTTGCCAAACTGGCAAATTAAGGAGACAATTTGGAAAAATGATTTAAATACTCCAAGGCATATCATTGCATTTTTCTCTATTCACACCGACAGGCTTTATTACTGCATAGGTTTGATGGCACACAAGGACTTCAGTCTGACTGATGGTTTGCACCCTGTTGCGGCACCGGGCCTCTAACACAAAGACCATTCAGAGCCGGTGTGTGACAGCAGGCTTCACCTCACACTTCACCAATTCTCAGCTCCATGACCTGCAGGCTTTGAGAAATCCAGGGAGCAGCAAGAGACGGCCTTGTATTCTTGAAAGATTTCAAGGCGTATGCATTACACGAGTTTGCATCTCAATTGCTAGGAATTTCCATGTGGAAATGATTAAATATATAAAAGTGTGAAGACCTCATTGGCATGGCTATTCACTGCTATTACTGAAACCTGAGCTCTTTTAAATGGGAAAAATATACCATATTTCTAAGCAGGCTTTATTTTTCTATGAATGTTCAGGGAAACATATGGGCACATGTTATACAGCACTGGGCTCCATTTCTCTCTTCTTTATTGATGTGAACAGGCACTGCCATACTTTTTTGGCTTAGGTAAAATTAAAATATCCATAGATATTCATTCAGATCTGGCTAGTTTGTCATGCAGATGTCTATTGTGGAGATGAAGCAACAGATTTAGGAAAGTAAGAGCCCACTTTAACTTCCGAATTAGTCTGTTTATAATAAAATTCACAGTGCAAATGTCTTAAGCAGGGGCGGACTGACAACTCATAGGGCCCCCGGGTAATAGGGGATCATGGGGCCCCTGTGTCCTTGCCCAAACTCAAAAAAGCCTATGAAAAAGGTACCAGGGGCATCTCACGGTGCCCCCTACTGACCCCGGGCCCTCGGGCAGTGCCCGAGTTTCCAAATGGTCAGTCCGCCCCTGGTCTTAAGTATTCTCAAAGTCATCACAAGTAATCACGGTAATATTTTTATTTCCTAAAGTTGCAAGTTCCATCTAGTGGCCATAATGTCGTATTTTCCTGATGGAGGTATTTCAAGAAAATACTGCCTTATGGTAACTAGATGGAGCTAATGATCATGGGAAATAAACATATTGGGCAAATATTGACACTTGCACAGCAAATCGTTTATAGGTAGCCTCCATAGTGTGTGCTCCATTAACAATCAAAGGAAGGCCTAATGGACCTGCTTTTTTTAGCACAGTAAGTCAAGATAAATTTATGTGGTGTCACTGACATGCATGTCTCTTTCTCTTGAAATCTCACCCACATTTCTGCTGGGAGGTGAAGGTGGGTACAAAAAGAACAACACACATCACTACCAAGACATTTATATGGAGTATTTGTAGACGTCACAAGATAGGTGTAACGTGTATTTCCACTCTTAAAGTGTTACTAAATTCACAACAGTAAAATCAGTCTGTATATGCAGTAAAGCATGATTGTTATACTCACTGTGGAACCTAAGGGGTAAATCCTCCGCATTATGTAAAAAGGCTGTTTGATCCTTTCTTCTCTGATCCTCTCCTTCTTCTACTGTCCACAATCCATCTGCTGATAGAACAGATTCTTCAGGGTTAGTTGCACATGCTCAGTTTTGTGTGTATTGCTAGAGTGTTTTTTTTTTTTTTTTTGCTTGGGAGCGCACATGCGATAAGCACAGGATCAATCAGCACTGTCCAGACAGAGGGTCAGGGGTCATGCAGCCTCAAAGGACAATCAGGTAAGAATTAAATCTCCTCCTACAAGCTGTAATCAGTGCTCTCCTGGGCACTGATAGAAGTCACAAGACTGCTGATGAGAAAATGTATTTAGTAGTTTATATTTACTAAAATAATTGCATTTACATGTTCTGTGCACTGTGGAAGATGAGATGCAGTGGATGCAGGGTCCTGGGTTTAGTAACACTAAGTGTGGATACAGCAGCCTAGTATCGGCCAGAGGACGGTGCTGACACAGGTTTTTATCCCGTTATTCTGTATCAAATAGGCAATGCAATGATTTACAGGATGGAAAATAAAATTTACAGTATAATAATTGAAATAGGATAAATAGTAGCCAGTAAGGCTATGTTCACACTAGCCTTGTCTGCAAGCAACAGACAGGCGTTTGGGAAGCGTTTTTACCGTTTCCCAAACGCCTGTGAAAATTCTGCACATTGCAGCACATGGTACTGTTCACACGGGAGCATTAGCGTCACGTTGTGTCGCGACACGGCAAAACGGACGCCTCTGGTCGAGTCAGGAGGAGTTGAAGCCTCCTATTCAAGTTTATGGTGCCGCTTGCGACGCGGTTGCGGGGCGTTTGCGGAGCGTTAACACCAAACTTCATTATAGGCATTTGTGGGGCGTTTTTAATGCTTGGCAAACGCCTAGCAACCTCCGCTTAAACGCTCCGCAAACGCCAGACCAACGCTTGTCAAGCGCTATAGGGGCATTTGGCAAGAGTTGGAAAACCAGTCAAGTGTGAATGAGCCCTTAGGATAACACCAAAGGATAACACCAACTTTATATTTGTTACTTTTCCATTTACAAAACATGACTTAAAGTTGCTGCTCACGTTTTAACTTGCTTAAAAATTCTGCCTAGTTACCCTTCTCAGTAATGTTAAGTAGGGGGCTGGGGAGCTACTGTAATTGCCCCTTCTGTAATATGCTGGTAGATCATCAGTTGTAAACTAGATTGGCACACTGTCTGTTCTAACAGAAATCTCAAGACTTGGGTGGTGCATTGTGTTTAGATGCACTTTTAAAAATTGTCCCTCAGTCTGTCCCCTAATTGCACATTCCAGGCTATTCTTAACAATAGAAGCTGTCTATAGAGTCCTATGTATACTTTTGATCCAAAGAGACAACTAACAAGCTAAGAATAATTTTTTTTTTCTAATTATTTTTAGGCATGTGGTGTGAATAGTAACACATAGCAAACATATGGTGGGCCTGGGGGTGGGGTACTTAAATTTGAATGCAAATGTGGATATACCTATGCAGTTTGTGTTTGATCAGTTTCTGCAGTTCTCTTTGTGATGCGTTTTGCATTTTTTCACTTGCGTTTTGACGCATTTTTGGTGTTTTTTGCTGGGAGGGTTTTTCCAACTTGTTGCTGAGCAGATTAAAACGCATCAAAAATGCATTACATGCTTTTCTGCAGCATCTCCAATGAAGTCTATAGAACCAAAAACACAACTTTTTGCATTTAAAAAAGTCCCTGACCCTTTAAAAAAAACGCACCAGATGCAGAGATGTGAACCTGTCCCATAGGAAATCAAGTTAAATGGACTGCTGTGCAGTTCTGCAAAACGCAACGGAAAATGCATAGTTGTGAACCTAGACTAAATAAGGAAAGAAGTGGAGCAGTGTGTTTTCTTTTAAGCATAACTTAACCGCTTGCCTGCCGGGCACTTATACCCCCTTCCTGCCCAGGCCAGTTTTCAGCTTTCAGTGTTGTCGTACTTTGAGTGTCAATTGCTCGGTCATGCAACCCTGCACCCATATGAAATTTTTATCATTTTTTTCACACAAATAGTTTTCTTTTGGTGGTATGTACTCGCCGCTTGGTGATTTATTTTTTGCACTATAAACAAAAAAAGAGCACAAATTTTGAAAAAAGATTTTTGTTTGTTTCTATTATAAAATTTTGCAAACAGGTAATTTTTCTCCTTTACTGATGTGCGTTGTTTAGGCAGCACTGATAGGCGGCACTGATGGGCACTGATAGGCACTAATAGGCGGCACTGATGAGCAAACACTGATATGCAGCAATGATGGGCACCGATAGGTGGCACTGACTGGCAGCACTGATGGGTTGCACTGATGGGCACAGGTGGGTGGCACTGATGGGCACAGGTGGGCGGTGTGACGGAACATGACGCCCGACCCCTGCCCTTCTCACCAGCGCAATTAAGCCTTCACACTGCCGCCACCACCTATTTACAGAGGAGGAAACTCACAAATCTTAGCAGTAACACTGCTATTAGTATAGGCGTCTGTAATACACACTGTCACCACAGACAGATATATTCAGAGGATTATTACATTCAGTAGCACTCTTCAAGAGATAGGGATTCTTTAGTTTGCATTAAAAGCTTTAGAGACCGTTCAACACTTTTCAAAATAGGATTTATTACTAAAAAAGTTCAAAATGGTGCAATTAAAATATTTACAGAAAAAGATGTTATAAAGATATAAAGAGAGCAATAAAACAACAGAGAAATAAAAGAAAGGAGTTCAGAAGGCAGAATACTTGCAATGTCCTTGGTTTAAGCAGAGTCCAATTGTCCGAACAAAAAGATTGCCGTGGCTCTCAAGTCCGTTAGATATTTTCTGATTGATGTTAAACGAGAGCTGTCTTTTCTTCAGCCTGTCAGTCTTTTACTATCATATTAAAGGGGTGTCGCCTGAGAACAAATAACCAATCATCCAGTTTGAGGATGGGTTCTGGGAGGTAACCAAGGTTATGACCAAGTCGCCTTACAATTTCATACTAAGGTTAATAACCTCCAATAGGTACAGGTAGCATCCTAGCAACTGGCAGATTAATATTCAGAATTATATACCAAACACAGCGTACCCTTGTCACCCAGGAAGGAAGAGATTGCTTTCTTCCCCTTCCTAGGTGCCATTATAGTCATGTAAGGCCTTGTTTGACTCATATTAAAATGATCTCTCCAAATATATACCTAATATTAAAGTGCCCAGTTCCTGCTGAACTTTATGAATTGTATGAAAAATGTCCACATGTGGAATGTATGTTTTATGGCACGTTCTAGCCCTAATGGCCTAACAGGTCATGACTGACTGAGTTATTGTTTTACGATCGGGCAGAGGAAAGTGGCTTTCAAAGCAAACCTTCGGGAACCAGACTAATTAGCGGTTTACAGCCCTGGAGCTTCATCCATCTGTGTTTTATTTAAGATAAGAGGCCCTTTTGATGTCAATTCAACTTACAGCTATAAATTCCATACTATGAGGGAGGAGAGAGGAGAGACAAAATGGCTAAGGCCTAACAAGATGGCTAGCACGTACAGCGTCCATGTCTCTATTGCGCACAATCGTCACAGGCAGCACTGGTGGGTGGCACTGCTGATGATGATCCGTGCCGATCCCTCCTCTGACAATTGCCAGTTATCGGCAGTCCTTTCCTCACACTGTGACAGTGTGAGGAAAGTGCAGCCGATAACCAGCAACTGCATTTACCGGTGATCTGCTGTGTCATTGGACACGGCTGATCACGTGGTAAAAGGCCGCAGTGGTTGGCCTTTTACCATATCACGTGATCAGCTGTGATCCGTTCACGGAGATTGCCGGGCGCCCCCCGGGGCACGTGGGAGGGCGCATTCTTGGAGGATGTCATATGCCGCCCTCCCAGAACTGGCCAGCCGCAGTGAAGCTGTCATTTGGCTATCTGTGGTTGGCAAGTGGTTAAACAAAGGCAACATTTTTTTTTTTTTTAGTTTTGGATAGAGTGGAGAGGGATCAGAAACCCTTTATGTTTTTATTGCTGTTTGTGTTCCCATTAGGGAGATTCTCCCTCTCTGTTTGTCCTGTTTACCATTATAATTGAAAGTTAAAGTAAAACAAAATCCCAAATTTTGGGTTATCCCCAGAAAAGTAATAGAATCTTCCAATGGGGACACTAGTTCTGGTGACCTGGGGGCCCCCAAGGGATTCCATTAGTTTTCAGGGATTTCCTCACGGTTCTTGTTTGGCTATGGGACAGGAAGTGAAGGGAAATCTGTGCAATGGGCAAAGATGGTGAAAAAAGAAATCTGATGGGTTATAACCCTCCCTTGCTCTATCCAAAATGAAAAAAAAAAAAGTTTTGCCTATAGTTCTACTTGTAGACTAGACTTCCATATTTATTTGGAGCATAATAAAATAGAAAGGACTGTGGTTGGCATATTATCAGCTATTTTATCCTTATGTGTTTCCATTGTATGACAGATTTACATTCCACTTTGGAATACCTACAAACAAAATTACTGTCCAAAAATGCCAAGAGAGTGATATTATTAGCCTTCAGAAATTAGATCTTCTGTATACATCAAAAAACCTTCTAGAGGTAAAAAGGTACAGGTCCCTAGAGGTGCCAACACATACCTGTAGCATCCTAAAAAAGCTTGCAGTTATGGCCTGTAGCTGGGTTTTATATCTGCAGCAGTTTCTTTTTATTTATTTTTTTCAGAGACTTGGTATCCATAATTCCTTTTAGTCCTGTTCACACTAGACCACGGTGCGGGAAACTTGGGATCCACAATAATGTTAGGTTAATGACACCTCAACCACAGGTAGCAAATGCAATGCGTTTACCTGCATTGGGTTTGATTGGTATAAATGTACCATGTGACCCAGCTGCAGTATGTTTCCAAAGTGCAGATTTAAGAGCCATGTTCATTCTGACCAGTAGGGATCCATGAACAAAACCTCTATGACATCTGTGTCCATTCATTTTTTTTCTGCCCAGCCCTAATGGACCCCTGCTAGGTCTATGGGCATGTGCATGTAAACAGATGTGAATCTGTTTACATCCAACTTCCTTAGATCTGTCACTTTTAGGTCTGAATAAATGTAAAAAATTGAAGACCTTTTCCATTTTTTTTTTGTGTACGTAGACAGACCTGGAGGTAATTGGGTGTAAATGGACTTGTGTCTGTTTACATCTGCCAACCTACAGAGTTACATGGAGCTTCCATTCAGATCCGCCTGAAAAACTGACAAATGGATCTGAACTGAACTGCCGTACGAAAAGACCCCAAGTCTGTGGTCATACAAACTGGATGTCTGACTTATGTCATGCTTAATAATCCCATAGGTAAATCTTTTGTTTTGATGGTTTGTGAATAAATAAAAGTCTTAAAGGATAAGTTCACCTTCTGGAAAAAAATAATAAATGCACATTTTTTGCATTTAATATTTATTTTGTCTAAGGAGCCTGCAGTGCACTACTGGCACAATCTCAGGCTCCTGCAGACTCTCAGGATAGCTGTCTGCCCGTACTTCATATGGACAGGCAGTTACTTGTGAGAAGGAAGATCAATGGACTATGAAAGTGCTCTCTGGCAGCCTTGTAGTTTATTGAGAACTACAAGCTGCCAGCCGCAATGGATGATAGTACTTGTAGTCTATTCCTTCACGGAAACTCTGAATGAATGACACGCAGCCTAACAATGGGTGGGACATGTAATATGTTCCGAAGGTGTCCTTCAGAACGCACCGTGGGCCTTAAAATCTCCCCACCTGATATTGGATAGTTCACTATATACATTGCTCTGCATAAATTAGTACACCCCAACAGATTTGTTATAAAAACCTTTACTTTCCTTTCAGAATCAAAATTTTCTATGGGACACTATACTACAAAATACTCCCACAAATGCAGGCCATTACTTGCAAAGAAGATTTGTTAATTTGCATACACAAAAAAGTATATTTCCTAACAAATTCATTCTAGACCATGTTGCAAAAATGAATACACCCCAATGAAAGTCTTAGCAGCAAAGCTAAATTTTAGACAACAAAATCCTAATTAACAAGACTACAGCTACAGGTGAGTCTAATTATTCATTAAACAGGAGTCCAGCAGACAATTAATTATAAAAGTGCGTTACTTAACAAAGAAAATCCCTTCCCATTTCATGTTGTCAGCAATGGCACCACATGGAAGAGAAATGTCACCAGGCCTAAGAAAGAAAATAATTTCTTTACACAAGAAAGGTGAAGGCTACAAGAAGGTCAGCAAAGCATTATTTATCAGTCAGAATACTGTAGCAAAAGTGGTACAAAAATTTAAAAAAGATGGAATTGCAACCATTTCACAGAGATGTCCAGGCCATCCATGGCAGTTAACAACTTGACGGGAGTGTCTTCTGATGAGAAGGGTTGAAGAAAATCGTCATGCAAGTTCACTGCAGTTAGCTATAAAAGTAGAAAGCCAAACTGGGGTGATTGTTTCGAGTGACACACTACGGCGTACACGGCAGAGGAATGGCATGCAGAGGTGTCGTCCAGGAAGGAAGCCTCTCCTAAAGCCCATACACAAAAAAGCCCACCTAGAATTTGCCAGGGCCCATGCTGGAAAAGAAGAAGACTACTGGGACTCTGTACTCTGGAGTGATGAGACCAAGATAAATGCTTTTGGAACTGATGGCTTCAAAACTGTGTGGTGTTGCAAAGGTGAAGAGTACAAAGAAACATGCATGGTGCCTATAGTGAAACATGGTGGTGGCAGTGTCCTTCTGTGGGGCTGCATGAGTTCTGTTCGTGTCGAGAAGCTTCATTTCATTGATAGTATCATGGATTCACAGATGTACTGCTCTATATTGAAAGAGAAGATGCTACCATCACTCCGTGCCCTTGGTCGTCATGCACTTTTCCAACATGACAATGATTCAAAACACACATCTGAGGGCCACTGTTGCATTTCTGAAGAACAGGGTGAACGTGATTCAGTGGCCAAGTATGTCTCCTGATCTGAGCCCAGTCAAACACCTATGGGGAATTCTGAAGAGACAAGTTGAACATCACTCTCCATCCAGCATCCAGGCTCTAAAAATTGGTTGTTGAAGAATGGAAAAAGATAGGTGTTGCAATATGTCGCCAACTTGTTCATTCCTTGCCTAGAAGACTTGGTGCTGTCCTTACAAATCATGGAGGTCATACAAAATTCTAGATGTAGTAGTTTTTGTTGAGGGATGTATTCATTTTTGCATCAACTAATTTAAGTAAAACTGAAGATTTTGTTACCTAAAATTATATTATTAACCTTACTTTCATGTAATGAGCTAAACAAATGTTCTATGAAACTCAGTTTTGGAAATTGTTCTTGTGTTCACTGAGATATTAATTAAAATCTTACTTTTCAAAAGGGGTGTATTCATTTATGTTGAGCACTGTATAAACATTGTGGGGTTTCACTAGAGGATAGCACCCTCATGAACTGCAGTACATTTCATGGCTTTCTGACCACATTTATTCAAAAGTAACGTTCAGAAACACACAAAAGTTTACCCTTGCAGGGATTTTTCAGTGTCACATTGAAAAACAGATATTTTCTAGCCTCCTGGCTATTCGTTCCGCGCAGACTCACTATACCTGTTTCTGTACAGACTCACCACGTTATCTCAGTCAGCCTCATAGCAAACAAACTGCCCAGCTTGGGCTGCACATGCTCCAGCCTAATTACATACAGTCTCTAAGGCTGGCCATACACTTTACAATTTTCTTTAGAAAATTGCTGTAGATTTGTCAAAAACCATATAATATGAAGTCAAACCTAAACAACACTTTCAGTTGTATCCAATTATGCGGGCCCTTGCACTACACAGTTGCAGATAAATCTAAAGAAAATTGGACAGAAAATTGTATAGTGTATGGCCAGCCAAAATACCTCTTTCAGGACGGCTTGGTCATATCACTTCTCCTTTAGCTCCAAGTAGGCTCTACCAGTGCCTGTCCACACACACTGCTTATGCAGCAGCTTGTCTCAAGGGACAGGAGCTCTGAACCATAGACAGCCCCTTGACTAAGGCCTGTTTCACACCTGTGTGGATGGTTGCGGGTACGGGAATTGCAGTGGTTCCCTCAGCCAAATCGCACTGCTCCATAGAAACTTGCAGGGCTCCCATTCATTCTTAATGGCACCCCCACACATCTCAACCCACAGCCGGTTTGCTAGTGCAGGAACTGCAGCAAAGAGATTTTCCTGTGGCCAAGTTTTGAAAAAAATGCATGCACTTTTTTTCTGCAGGAAAAGCAAGCACAGCAGCCCTTTCAAATTCAGTGCCCACGCAAACATGGGTTACAAACCCGCACAGGTGTGAACCAGGCCTAAATCGGCTGTATAAACCTGCACCATGGGGATGCTGGTTTCCAGTAAGAGGTCAACCCAAATCAGGAATTACCAATCCTGGTGAAAACTGTACAATCCATTTTTCTCCACTCGGTGCCAGCTTACACCAAAAAGTGGTGCAGGGAAGCCGCATCCCGTGTGCATTTCCTGCACCACGCTCAAAACGCACTGCACTGCAATCTGCTGCGGGTGCCAATGTATTCTTACATAGTTAGTCTGGCTGAAAAAAGACAAAAGTCCATCCAGTTCAACCATAGAAAAAAAAAAGTTATAATACTATACCCACAGTTGATCCAGAGGAAGGCAAAAATACCCAGCAAAGCTTGAACCAATTTGCTCCTGCAGGGAAAACAATTCCTTCCTGATCCCCCGAGAGGCAATCGAATATTCCCTGGATCAACTTTACCTATAAATGTTAGTATCCAGTTATATTCTGTGTATCTAAGAAAGAATCCAGGCCTTTTTTGAAGCAATCCACTGAACTGGCCAGAACCCACTCTTGAGGGAGCCTATTCCACATTTTCACAGATCTTACTGTGAAGAAACCTTTCCATGTTTGGAGATTACATTTCTTTTCCTCCAGAAGTAAAGAGTGCCCCCTTGTCCTCTGTGATGACCTTAGGGTGAATTCTTAACGATACACCGAATGCATAACGGCCACCAAGTTGCATGGTACTACAGTACCATAATATTTGGTGTGGTGAGATTTTTCAAAGTAATACATGCACTCCTTTTTCTGCAGTCTGCTGTGATTTCAGCTGATTTAAAATGGCAGAATCAGGAATGCGCACTGCGATTCAGTTGTGGACTGGCCTTCAGAACACACATCCCAGAGCTTCTCAACCTGCATAAGTGAGAACCCACAAGGACAAAACCCTTCAGATACTGTGACAAGACGCAGCACTGTCACAATACATACAGTATATAATGTAGATTTATTTTATTGTGCATACAATATACACATGCTGTGCACTTTACCAATGCCATTACCAATACACACATTTTTTTTTTGTAAAAAAAAAGGATTTTTATAATTCACCTAATCCTATCTTCAAGTGTCAACTGCACATGATTATTGACCGAAGCTTTACATCATGTTTGCTCTCAGCCATATCTACAGCTGAGCCACGTATGTGACCATGCACTTACATTGCCTTTGTTTCTTCTTTGAATGAGGCAGTCCTGTCCCTGTTCTGTTTCAGCATTCTGCAGCTGAGTCTTTCAGCAAAGTCATATATTAGCAGCTTGCAGAGGACAGAATAAATATGAACATAAAGTAAAAGTCTTCCGTATTTCAGAATAGAAGAAAATCAAGTCTTTTCATGTGTCAATGCAATCAGCGGGCGGATGTCCAGATAACATGGCATTGGGTATTTAGCCCTCTTTTATCTGCCAGACAAAAACACTGTGAAGATTCACATGTATACTCTGTCTTTTAAACCAGATGGATTATAGCAAAAAAATAAAGAAAATGTATAGACAACATGAAAGAATTGTATTCCACAAAAAAAAAAAGAGTTGTCAAATAATTATTTCCAAAGGAGCTGCCTTGTTCTTTGTGGTACAGCTGATAAAAGGCAAGCATTGAAATGCACTAATTCCGAGCGTGTGTCTCTAAAGGTGCCTACACACCAGAAATCCCCCTAAATAAGACCGCAAATACACAATTCTTTTTCATGCCCCACTACTTTATCAGAGAACGCAGAATGCTTTTTGTAAAGAAACCTTGAATTGCTGGAAAAAATAACAGCCCCAATAATTATTCAATTATAAAATGAAATGGGCTTTCACTGAGAGACAAATGGCTATTGAAGGAGGCTGTCCTATCTTAAAAAAAAAAAAAAAAAAATCCTAGGGGCTTCAGGGATTGATGGGGAACAGACATGCATGGGTGTTGCCTGATTAGCTATGGCATGTTACAAGGGAACAAAGACTCTCCATCCACATCATACTTCAGCTGCTGTTAGATTGTACATGACTACTGAGATGCAGCCTGTATATTGTATATTAAACAAGAGATGATCATGTTTTATGCAACTGATTTTAGAGCTACGTTCACCATTTCAAAAAAACTGTGCAGCTTTATAAAATTATTATTATTATTATTATACAGGATTTATATAGCACCAACAGTTTGCTCAGCGCTTTACAATATAACAGGAGACAATACAGCAACAATACAGTTCAATACAAGAGGGTTAGGAGGGCCCTGATCCTTGGAGCTTACAATCTAGGAAATGTTCATTCATTCATTGTATTGTCATACCTGTAGACCCCCTACCCTTCCCATCCAAAAGACTGGCTGAAAAATGCTTAGCTTGCAATCGCCATGACCCACCTTGTTGCTAGAATGTGGAAACCATTATTCTTATTATAAAGGATTTATATAGAGCCATCAGTGTACTCCTTGCTTTACAACATACGCAGTGGTGTATTTAGGTTTGTGCTGCCCTAGGCAACACAAAAATCGTTAGCCCACACGGACACCGACCAACACAACCCCCCTTCCCCCTCCCACGGACAGAGAAATTACATTGATCAACAACACCCCTCTGCACCCCACCTGGGACAGCCTTCCAGCCTGGAATTGGATCACATGAGCGTTCACACCCATGCGATTTGATTCAGCTAATCTCGCTGCGTTTTGCGAACCATTTTTGGAGTGTTGTTCGTATGAAAGGAGTGCGATTGTGATGCAGTGCAGGAATTACTCTGAATCCTGCACCACAACAGTGTAAACCGGCACAAAAACATGTTTACAGAACATAATAGGACTGTGTATTTTTGCAGACATTTTTTTTTTAAATCTGTTAATGACGTAAGATAAAAAGCTCATAGTGGGTACCATATAGAAGCCCACCTTACTTAATTATTCCATTTACTTGTCTCTTGTAGCGTTGAATGTGTATGTCCAGATACACTATATTGCCAAAAGCATTGGATCGCCTTCCTTTACACACACATGAACTTTAATGGCATCCCAGTCTTAGTCTGTAGGCTTCAATATTTTGTTGGCCCGCCCTTTGCAGCTATAACAGCTTCAACTCGTCTGGGAAGGCCGTCCACAAGGTTTAGGAGGGTGTCTATGGGAATGTTTGACCATTCTTCCAGAAGCGCATTTGTGAGGTCAGGCACTGATGTCGGGGGAGGAGGCCTGGCTCACAGTCTCCGCTCTGATTCATCCCAAAGGTGTTCTATTGGGTTGAGGTCAGGACTCTGTGCAGGCCAGTCAAGTTCCTCCACCCCAAACTCACTCATCCATGTCTTTATGGACCTCTTTTTTTTCACTGGTGTCATGTTGGAATAGGAAGGGACCATCCCCAAACTGTTCCCACAAAGTTGGGAGCATGAATTTGTCCAAAATGTCCTGGTATGCTGTCCCCTCAATAGTTTCCTTCACTGGAACTATGGGGCCAAGCCCAACCCCTGAAAAACAACCCCACACCATAATCCCCCCTCCACCAAATTTTACACTTGGCACAATGCAGTCAGGCAAGTACCGTTCTCCTGGCAACCACCAAACCCAGACACGTCCATCGGATTTCCAGACAGACAATCGTGATTCGTCACTCCAGAGAACACATCTCCACTGCTCTAGAGTCCAGTGGTGGCGTGCTTTACACCACTGCATCTGACCTTTTGCATTGCACTTGGTGATGTAAGGCTTGGCCATGGAAACCCATTCCATGAAGCTCTCTACGCACTGTTGTGCTAATCTGAAGGCCACATGAAGTTTGGAGGTTTTTGGCTATTGACTCTGCAGACAGTTGACGACTTCTGCGCACTGTGCTCTTCAGCATGCGCTGACCCTGGTCATTTTATATGACCTACCACTTGGTGGCTCAGTTGCTGTTGCAACCAGTTGCTTCCACTTTGTTATAATAGCACTAACAGTTGACCGTGGAATATTTAGTAGCAAGGAAATGTCACGAATGGACTTTTGCACAGGTGGCAACCTATCACGGTACCACGCTTGGAGTCACTGAACTCCTGAGAGAGACCCATTCTTTCACAAATGTTTGTAGAAGCAGTCTGCATGCCTAGGTATTTGATTGTATACACCTGTGGCCATGAAGGTGATTGGAACACCTGAGTCCACTGATTTGAAGGGCTGGCCCAATACTTATAGTACCTAATGAGACTGCTGAAAATAGAATCTTTATACTGTGTAAAGGCCTGTCCTATAGCTGGTTCACTCCCTACTGCAAGTAGCCACAGCTTTATTTCTGAACTTTTATTGAACACAAAGATTTAGATTGTGCCCTGTTCTTGTAATGGCATTGCATTGTTATGCTAGAAGAGGAGTGAACAAACATTGAAGCAGAACCCCTTGCTGCCCTGCTGGGACCAAGTAGATCCTGTCTTCACCCCCCTGTGTCAAGGATGCAACGCATGTTCAGATGGTGCTTGTGCCTAAGCGGATCTTCACTCTTTCAATCAACATGAACTATTTTTAATCTCTATGCTGCTAGCATAGTAAATAGATAGGAAAGTATATCATATTTACTCATTTGAACCTTTTCTTTTATTACCCTTCTTCGTTACTTCCTGGTTTCTTGCCTAGGCAAATTATGTCATACATCCCAGGAGTCTTCTGGAGGGGTTTTCTCAGCTAGCACACCCTCCTGCCTGCATGCCTGAGTTAAGGGCAGATGGATTTCAGGAAATAAATGTTACACAAATCATTTGCCCTTACTCAAGATGGCCACACAGTTCTTTTCTGATCCCCATGGCTCAGTATCTAGCCTAGTCAGTGCTTCCACGTAAGAGCTAACAAACTCATTGACTATTTATACACTGACACTAATTGCAATTTAAAAAGCCACAGATGTGGGATATTAACCTCTAATTGGCATTTTAACCCGTGTGTGTCACCTTGTGTGTCTGTACCAAGGCCAAACATTCCAGGGGATGTAAACTTTTGATCCGGGCCATTTGGGTGATTTCTGTTATCATTATGATTTAAAAAGGAGCCAAACAACTATTTGATAATAAATGGCTTCATATGATCATCATCCTTCAATAAAAGAGCATTTTTTGGCATGATCAGTCATATTTTCAATATCAATGCCAAAATTTCACAATTTCTGCCAGGGTATGTAAACTTTTGAGCACAGCTGTAATTTTTTTTTAACAAATTGGTAATCTACTTTACTATTTTTATCTTGGCAAGAAAACACAATAGATGGTTGCAATAAAGCACTTATCTAAAGGGCTGTCATGAGTCAACATCAACTCAACTGCACCAGGCTGTAGTACATTATTCCTCATAATATGCAAGTTTTAAAACCAATGCCTAGTACACACGATGAGAAAATTGGACGAAAATACAGCTTTCACAGCAATCGTCTGATAATCTGATCATTGGTACACAGCTTTCGAGAGCCGATCATGACGTTTATGTGAAATTATCACAGGCACAACGATTTTTCTCGTACGATAACTGAATGACTGTTTTTCATTTAATTAGTACAGTATTTGTCTGTAAAGAAATCGAACGACCAAGACCGCACGTGCTCAGAAACAAAGGAATACTTTACAATATACTACTTTACATTATCGCGAGAAGTTGTATTTTGTTTTACGAGAATTTTCCTAACTCTAGTAACTTATTTGTTTTCGATATGAGCCTATTTATTATTTATTACAGGTACTTATACAGCGCCATCAATTTATGCAGTGCTTAACATATATATTGTACATTCACATTGGTCCCTAAACTTCAAGGGGTGTACAATCTAAGGTCCCTAACTTACCTTCATACATACACATACTAGGGCCAGTTTAGACAGGAGCCAATTTACTTAACAGCATGTCTTTGGAGTGTGGGAGGAAACCGAAGTACACAGAGGAAACCCACACAGGCACAGGGAGAACATGCAAACTCCAGGCAGGTGGTGCCTGCCGTTGTTGGGATTTGAACCAACGACCCTAGTACTGCCAGGCGGAAGTGCTAACCATTTAGCCACTGTGCTGCTAGCATGCAAGACAAAATGGACAATCATTCGTCTGATATTCTCGTGTGTACCAAGTTTACAGCAGCTTCTTCACAGATTAGCTCTACTTGAGACCAGACCAACAGATTACAGGGATGTTCATTTATTACAGGGTTAACCTTTTTGTGCATAAAAAAAAAAAGGCCATTTTTAAAGCCGAACTCCCAGCAAACATCTACATGCACAGTTAAAAAAAATATATTTGTGAGCAGTTTCATCTTCCGATTGATTTTTAATTTTGTGAGTACCGTCCATAGATTAACACAGTCAAGTTGGTTACCTGACTTTTGTTCGCAGTGAAGCAGTACAGCCAGGTCACCTGTCCTCCCCCCGCCATTAATTGGACAGTAGAATGGCAGCAAAAGACTGTCGAGATCATCCCTCTGCTCACTCTGCTGTCTCCTCCTATCAGCATGTTCCTTGGCAGCAAATGTGTAGTGCATTTAATGATGGCCCTCCATCTCCAAGTCCTATTATACTGGGAATTACAAGACAGGAATATAAAGTCAACCAGCTATTTAGTTTAGTTACATTTGGAAATACATTTAATTATTTTTAATGAATATACAGTAATTACAGACTTTACTTCCAGCACCTGTCTGGAGCTCAACTTTACACTACAGTATTTCTAAAGCCAAAACAGTTTTTTGTTTTGGATGGAGTAAGGAGAGGTTAGAAATATATGTATGCTACAGGGAGATTTCCTTTATGTGTAGTATGCACATCGATAGGAGATCTATCCAAAGTGAGACAGCTGCCCCTTGAAATGGTGTCACCATTGGAGGATTCCCTTCTATTCTGGTTCCAGTGACAACTCAGTAATTTGGTTTTCCAGTCTCAGTGACAGACGTTATCATTAGGGCAAATAGAGGGGTGAATCTCACCATTGGAGACATCCCATTACATTACATTACATTGAGTTTATATAGCGCCAAAGGGTTTGCTCAGAAAGGGGATCATAGAGTCTCCAAAACATCAGTGGTTGTACACTTTTTGCCACACAAGCTATGTTAGTTCAAAAAAGACCTTGGTAAACATTTGAGATCTGTGATTTCTGGAGTGCTGGTCATTTTTTTCGATTTTGGATTCTGTATCTCAGTTGGCCATGCACCCTCCTCATGACATAAAGGTGAAGGTGAGGAATGGATATTTGCTCTGCAAGAAAAAAAAAAAAACAAAAACCTGACAATAGTTCCAACCATCTCTCCTCTTATGTCCACCCATCGAGCAGGGTGCAAGAGGAGCAACCAGACCCAGAATGGTGTCCTCTTTGGTGTCATTTTATTTTTCCAGACATGTTAAACATCACAGGTTTGACATTACCAGTCTATAGACACAAATCCTACATAGGCTAGTGTGCACTGGGAGGAACAGTGCCAATACACTGATTCTGGCGCATTACACTTACTTTTTTTTAACCACTTGCCCTCCTGAGGATTTACCCCCTCCTGACCAGGCCTTTTTTTGCGTTACAGAGCTGTGTCACTTTAACTGACAATTGCGCGGTCATGCAATACTGCACCTAAATTTTCCCCTCTAATTGAGCTTTCTTTTGGCGGTATTTGATTGCCTGTGCGTTTTTAATTTTTTGCGCTATAAAAAGGAAAAAGACTGACAATTTTGAGAAAATAACAATATTTTTGACTTTGTGCTGTTAAACGTCCAGTAAAAAAATGTAAAAATCAAATTTCGTCATAAATTTACACCAAAATGTATTCTGCTACATGTCTTTGCTAAAAAAAAAAAACCAATACGTGTACATTAATTGGTTTACGTGGAAGTTATAGCGTTTACAAATGGCTGTATACTTGATTTTTTTTTTCACTAGTAATGGCAGCAGTCAACGACTTACACCGCGTTCCAAATTATTATGCAAATTTTATTTAAGTGTCACAAAGATTAAATATTTTGTTTTTCAGTTTAACTCATGGATGGCATTGTGTGTCAGGGCTCTTTTGATCACTGAAAACAATCTCGGACACCTGTGATAATTAGATTGGCCGGTGAGCCCAATTTAAGGAAAAACTACTAAAGGACGGTGTTCCACATTATTAAGCAGAGCACCATTTTCAAGCAATATGGATCTCTCTGCTGCCGAAAAGAGTGAAATAGTTCAATGCCTTGGACGAGGTATGAAAACATCAGATATTTCACGAAAACTTAAGCATGATCATCGCACTATTAAGAGATTTGCGGCTGATTCAGAGCACAGACGGGTTCGTGCAGATAAAGGCACATTGAGGAAGATTTCTGCCAGATCCATGCATCGGATCAAGAGAGCAGCTGCTAAAATACCATTACATGGCAGCAAACAGATATTTGAAGCTGCTGGTGCCTCTGGAGTCCCACGGACATTAAGGTGTAGAGTCCTCCAGAGTCTTACAGCTGTGCATAAACCTTCTATTCGGCCACCAATAACCAATGCTCACAAGCAGAAACGGCTGCATTGGGCAGAAAAATACATAAAGACTAATTTTCAAACAGTCCTGTTCACTGATGAGTGTCGTGCAACCCTGGATGGTCCAGATGGATAGAGTTGTGGATGGTTGGCGGATGGCCACCCTGTTCCAACAAGGATGCGACGTCAGCAAGGCAGTGGTGGAGTCATGTTTTGGGCCTGAATCATGGGAACAGAGCGGGTCGGCCCCTTTAGAGCCCCCGAAGGTGTAAAGATGACCTCTGCAAAGTATGTGGAGTTTATGACTGACCACTTTCTTCCCTGGTACAGAAGGAAGAACTATGCTTTCCATAATAAAATCATCTTCATGCATGACAATGCACCATCTCATGCGGCAAATAATACCTCTGCATCAATGGCTGTTATGGGGATAAAAGGAGAGAAAGTCATGGTGTGGCCTCCATCCTCCCCTGACCTCAGTCCTATTGAGAACCTTTGGAGCATCCTCAAGCAAAAGATATATGAGGGTGGGAGGAAGTTTACATCCAAACAGCAGCTCTGGGAGGCTATTCTGACATCTTGCAAACAAATTCAAGCAGGAACTGTCCAAAAACTCACAAGTTCAATGGATGCAAGACTTGTGAAGCTGCTATCAAATAAGGGTTCCTATGTTACAATGTAACGTGACCTGTTAAAATGTTTAAAAAGTTAAAATGTTGTTAAAAGTTTGATTGAAATAGCTTTTGATTTCAGTAAATATGCTGCAAACACAACGACAATTTTCAGTTCTTTACCACCTATAAAGTGTTTTGAAACTTACTGTGCGTAATAATTTGGAACAGTGCATTGTAGGTTTTTTATGTTTAAAAAAAATACTGTTATCATTAGGAGGTTTGTTCAATAAAATTTGAATTGTACTCTTAATAGTTGATAACATGAGAATTATGCTGACTGTTATGTACATCAATTATTTAGGTAAATGAGAAAAATATAATTTGCATAATCATTTGGAACACGGTGTATAGCGGGACTGTGGCAGACATTCTGACACTGGGGGGGGAACTGACTTGGTGTCACTGACATCCCCAGTGACACCAATACAGTGATTAGTGCTAAAAAAAGGGGGAAGGAGTTAACATGGGGAACAATCAAAGGGTTAACTATGTGCAGGGAGTGTTTTACTAGGGGGCTTACTTCACTATAAGCACACTGCTCCGGATGGCTGTGCTGTGCACAGCCATCCAGAGCAGTGTGCCTGAGCTGACAGGGAGTGTGACGAACGCGGCGTCGGAGCCCTGACCTTCTCACCAAACTCGTAACCGAAGGACTAGCCAATCTAAAACCGTGATGTCACGTGCGTAACAATGCCACGCCCAGCTGCACCCTGCAAAACGATTTTTCAGCTAATTGGACCACCATCTATGTACCGGCAGATGGGAGCGATTGTTACTGGGTCAGGTTAATTACGCAATTAACCCTTCACACTGCCACCATGTCCTTTTTGTACAGAGAAAGAGGGAATTCGGCGATATCAGCAATAACACTATAATGGTTGAGATAATCATCTGCATAACACTGTCACCGCAGACTGGTTATACAGAAGGTTAAACAAACACAGTAGCACTCTTTTAGAGGCAGGAATTCGTACATTGCAATACAGAGCTATAGAAACAGTTCAACACTTTCAGAAGGAAAGATTTATTACTAAAAGGTCAAAAGGGTGCAATAAAAATATTTACAGAAAAAAGATGTAACCAATATATATATATATATATATATATATATATATATATATACAGAGAACAATAGCACAGCAAAGAGGTAACAGAAAAGAGGTTAAAGGGTTAAAGTACTTGCCAATGAGCCTTGGGTTAAGCAGATCAAGTTTCAGAGTGAAAGGGCACAGGTCTCCCCAGGTGGTTCTGATGTTCTTCAACTTAACTTTCTTAGGCCTGACAACCCATTTTGTAGTTCCCCAGCAGGGGGTGTCTCTGAAGTCAAGGACCAATACCCCGTTTAGGGAGGGATCATCTGTGCGTAGACCTAAGCTAGAGCCAAAATCTCTTATAGTTCATATTTTTGCTCATAACTTTCCCTATGCACAAGTGACATTCCACCCGCGGGTAGATTATTATGCAGACACACCTGAGGAACGGGTAGATATGAAATATGAAATACATATTTGAAGGGTTCCAGAGATGTAATTTTCTGCTTTCCTAGGTATTTCAGTCAGGGAGTGTGACCTATCAAACTGTTTGTCTCCTTGTGGCCAATCTGAAGATATGCCTGGGTTTTATGTAAGTCTCTCAGATTCCAAGATATGAGACATAGGGTAAAATGGATTTTAAAAGTGTTATCTGGTTCGTGCTTCTCTGGAATGTCTTTGAACTCCTGGGAAGGCTTGCGTTATCTTTTACGATGTGCTAGATTGCACAGCTCTCTTAGACAACCAGGCACTTCAGCTCAAAAATGTTTTATAGCTCGGGGCTTCCTGCTGTGCCCTGGCTGGCCTGTGACACTCCTAATACACAGGCCATATGTCAATGTGTATGAGCAGAGAGGAAGGGGGAGAATGAGGGGGAATATGGTTGTCAAGGTGGTTGACCCTTTGCCAAGATGGAGGTTGAAGCAAAAATGGTTGAACCGCGTCCATCTCTGGGTGTACGCTTGCTACAGGGAGGAGGACTGTTAGTAAACAAATCAGTCCTCCTCCCTGTTAGAGATCTTTGGAAATCACCAGGCGCCGGAGAGTGATTACCGGGCGGGACCCGATGATTGACAGCCACGGCTCTGAATGGCTGTGCTGATAGAGCGCGCGCGCCCCCTACCAGGAAATGCAAAATCACAGATATATAAGTGATTTGGACACACGGGCCACCCTGTAGCAGTATTTCTGCTATAGGGTGGATGGAAAGCAGTTAATTAGAACTCCATTCAAATGTCACAAGTTCTATTGGCTGCAGGGTAGTGTGATGCGGAGAATTATGTCATTATGTCATACCATGCTGCGCTAAAAAGAAATTGCTTTACTTTTTCAGAGCACACCACTACAGCACTAGTAGTACTAGTAGTGGGAACTGGCCTAATAGTGAATAATTGTTTTTGTTTGGTCTTTCATTGAGACTGCGCTGGGCATGGCTACCTAGCACAGTCCCAACACACCTGGAGTAACCAGGCCCAAAATGGTGGCATTATTAGTCTATTCCATCATTGCTCTATCTTTTAAATTTGTAGGAACCTTTGTCAAAAAGCTTAGGAACTCAAGGAACTGCTGAAACAATTTTCAGATCTACAGCTCAAGGAGTGTTCGTGTGATCCACAAGCTGCTGTAAATCTATATAGTTACATAGTTAGTCTGGCTGAAAAAAGACAAAAGTCCATCCAGTTCAACCATTAAAAAAAAAGTTATAATCCTATACCCACAGTTGATCCAGAGGAAGGCATAAAACCCAGCAAAGCATGATCCAGTTTGCTCCTGCAGGAGAAATAAATTCCTTCCTGATCCCCCGAGAGGAAATCAGATATTCCCTGGATCAACTTTACCTATAAATGTTAGTATCCAGTTATATTCTGTGTATCCAAGAAAGAATCCAGGCCTTTTTTAAAGCAATCCACTGAGCTGGCCAGAACCAACTCTTGAGGGAGTCTATTCCACATTTTCACAGCTCTCACTGTGAAGAAACCTTTCCGTGTTTGGAGATCACATTTCTTTTCCTCCAGACGTAAAGAGTGCCCCTTGTCCTCTGTGATGACCTCAGAGTGAATAACTCTACACCAAGTTCACTATATGAACCACTGATGTATTTATACATGTTGATCATATCCCCCCTTAATCTCCTCTTCTCAAGAGAGAATACATTCAGTTCCTCTAATCTTTCCTCATAGCTGAGCTCCTCCATCCCTCGTATCAGTTTGGTTGCCCTTCTCTGTACTTTCTCCAGTTCCCCAATGTTCTTTGTGAATTGGTGCCCAAAACTGAACTGCATATTCCAGATGAGGTCTTACTAATGATTTGTACCGGGGTAATATGATCTCTCTCTGTCTGGAGTCTATACCTCTTTTAATACATATGAGCTGCCATGCATATACTGTATGTGTATGAAGTCTGTACATTTACAACATATGCATAGCAGTCCATATATACTTTTATTGTTATTGATTTTTGCCATCTGTTTTTCGCTGATTTGAACACAGATACCTTGTTGTCTATAAAACAATGCACACAGCTTTGTAAAGATCAGTAATACAGTAATGAGTACGGAGCCATAAAATAGAATGAGTGCAGAAATTTGCACACATATGTCTGTTTACCTGTGTATACGGCATCACTGGTAACTAGAAGAGAATGAAGAAGAATTTTACACATACACACGTTTATGCATACGCAAAGCTTTTACTGAACATTTAAGGCCTTATTCACTTGGCTGAAATAAAGTGCATTTAAAACCATTATTTATTCACAGATCTGAATGCAGCTGCATTGTTTTCAATAGAGACATTCACACAGGTGCGTAAACAGATCCATAACACAAAATCCAAAAATTTGCATCTGAGAACAAATGTATACACGTATGCCATTAATTTAAAAAAAAAAAAGGACAATTTTTACACAACCTCTTCGCGCCGGCCCTTTAAGAGTTTCAGAAGCGGGGCGGGGTTTTAGGGTCATGTAACCGTCGTGATTCGCAATCGGTCGCAGTCACGGTGGTCACATGATCAGAAAATGTCCTGATCGAAAGGGGAGATCGGGACCTTTCCAGGAGTCGCGGACATATGTGCTGGGAGCGCGCAGGGCGTGCGCTCTCAGCACATATGTATTCTCTAATTGCATGCAAATATGCGGCCGCTCGATGTCAAGGCCCAGACGCTGAGAGGCAGCATATTTGCGTTCGATAGGCGTCAAGGGCTTAAAAAAGGATGTATTTGCTGTTCATTCATGCTGCAATTTGGTTTCTTGCCTAATGATCAGGAAACATTTTATGGCTGTGTTATGGCCATATATACAGTATGAGGTCTCCAGCCGGCCATAGATGGTTCAAATCTCGTCCGGATTCAGCAGGGACCATCCCAGATTAAAACCATCTATGGGCAAGATGATTTGCTACACAATTTGGGTACAACCAACTTTTAGGACTTTACGTGTGATTATTGCTATCTGCTATTATAGCCACTTGTAGTAATCACTGTGTACCCACCACTGGGAGAACACAATAGCTCCACAGGAGGAACTGACTCCCCAGGAGGAACTGACTGTCTTGATGAGGAAATCAAGAAATTTTCTTTCCTGCAACCAAAATCGCATCATGTATGGCTTGTCTTACTCAGGACCTTTCTGTCAACAAGATAAACATCAGTAAATTATTATCTCCGTGTGCAAGAGGCCTAACGCTACTGTGTACACCGCTCTTCAGTAACGTCAGGAGCCGGAACTATAGGGGAATCATTGGGTATCAGTGCACCCTGGTAGTGCTCACTGTCAGCACACATTGAGAACACCATTGGGTGGCTATACATCCATCGCAACAGTGAATTGCGCAGAACCCCTGGGAATGTCTCGTACCATGTATTTGTATGAAAAAGTATCCTGCTCTCTTTGTGTGAAATCCCTGGTGTTCCTACCAGTCCCCCTGCTTTTCTATTTAAAAACTGACCACAGTAGTCATGAGAGAACAGTGTGGTCAGTTCTCTAGCTATTCTGGGAACTCAGCCTGCTCTCTTCCGGCTTGCCTCTTGAACACCCCCCCCCCCCCCCCCCGCCCCTCCGTTATACCCTTTCACTGGGAAGATCAGTATGCTGTGTTTCCCCTACCTCATGTATACCAATAATTTAAAAGAAAAAAAAAAGGCAATTTTTCCACATTAAAAAAGGATGTATTTTCTGATCATTTATGCCGCAGTTTGGTTCCTTCCCTAATGATCAGGAAACATTTTATGGCTGTGTTATGGCCATGTGAATGAGGCCTCAAGCTGGCCATAGATGGTTCAACTCTCGATCCGGCTTGTCTCTTGACCATCGCCCCCCCATATAACCTTTCACTGGGAAGATCAGTGTCTGGCTGTTTCTCCTACCTCACCTCTTTGCAGCTGAAAACAGAGGGTATGTGATCACTTCTAAAAAACAAAGAGGGAAAAAAGATGTATATAATGTTTTTTTATATGTATACACAAATGTTTTGTCTTTCATTTCTAAAACTGCATGGATTGTTTTACAAGGTGAGAGTTTACAATCACTTTAACCGCTTACCCACCACCGTATAGCAGATATATTGCTTCACGGCCGCATGGGTGCACAAAATCACGTGTGTGTGTGTATATATATATATATATATATATATATATGTGTGTGATTTTGCATTTCCGGGTAGGGGGCGCACCCTACCCGTGCAGCCATTCAATCACAAGGTCCCGGCCGGTGATTACCCACCAGCGCCCGGTGATTACCGACAATCACCGATGGGGAGGAAGACTGTTTTGTTTACAGTCTTCCTCACTGTCAGCTCGGGCACACTGCTCGTCAGCCATCCTGATCAGTGTTCTTACAGTGAAGCACACACCCTCTGGCCCCTAGTAAAACACTCCCTGCACACAGTTAGCCCTTTGATCGCCCTTCACATTAACCACTTTCTGCCCAGTGTCATGTTTTTTAGCACTGATCACTGTATTGGTGTCATTGGGGATGTCAGTGACACCAAGTTAGTCCCCCCTAGTGTCAGAATTTTCCGCTGCAGTCCCATTAAAAGTTGCTGATCGCTGCCATTACTTGTAGAGAAAAAAAAATCCCATTATCTATACTGCCATTTGTAAACACTATAACTTTCACATAAACCAATTAATTTAGACATTTGGGATTTTTTGTAACAAAGACCTGTAGCAGAATACATTTTATGACAAAATTTTATTTATTTTTTTATTTTTACTGGACATGTTTAATAGCAAAAAATCCAAAATATTGTTTTTTTCTCAAAATTGTCGTCTTTTTTTGCTTATAGTGCAAAAAATTAAAACCGCACAGGTGATCAAATACCACTGAAAGAAAGCTCAATTCACCTAAATTTATGACGAAATTTTATTTTTTAAATTTTTTTACTGGACATGTTTAATAGCAAAAAGTCCAAAATATTGTTTTTTTTCTCAAAATTGTCATCTTTTTTTTGCTTATAGCGCAAAAAATTAAAACCGCACAGGCGATCAAATACTACCAAATGAAAGTTCAAACCTTTTTTCAGAAATTTTTTGTTTGTTTTTTTTTTTTTGTTTTTTTTCTTGTAGTGTGCTTGTTATCTTTGTAATCTTGCTGTTGCACTTGGACCTGTATGTTTTTTCTTCATATAGACCACCCAGTCCTTCCTTGGTTATTATAATCAGTGTCCTTTCTGTTCCGCACTTCACCCAGACAAAGGATCATTGTGGTTGTGGCCAGTGCCCCTGCCCAGACCCAGACAGACAAGCCCATGATTACAAATGGTTAAAGATGGTGGCGGTGTCTGGGGAATGTGGTAGACAAGGACTGCTGCTTTACCTATGCTTGTGCTGTATCATGTATCAGCAGCAGATGCAATGTGACAGATTTCCCATTGGAGGAGCCTGGTGTTTTCACTCAGCAGAAAAAGATTTGGATAGATGTTTACTTACTGCTAAGATTCACTCCATCTGTCCTGCACTTAATGGTACCTGTCTGTCCGCTGGAGACTTCGGGGCTCCTTGCCAACTTCCTAATTTAGCTCGGGTAATTTGTCATTTTATGCTTTATATCACAGCCCTGTGTTTGAACACACAGATAAGACCAAAAGCTTTTCTCATCAATCAATCCCACTTTCAGAAAGAGAGCAGCATTGATTGCTCATTTAGCTTTTCTTTTTTTGGTAATTTGCCATTTGTGCTGTTTTTTTTGTTTTTTCGTTTTTTTTTTTTTCCGAGATGATGTTTATGAATGCAAAAGCAGGATTACCCTGTACGATTATAGCGTGGATTTTTGTACTGGGAGGAATGTTGCACTGGATTCGTTCTCTACTTCGCCGCTCTCAAAGTACATCATCTGCGTTTTATGTAGCCAAAGAGCCTGGCTGTATAATTACATAATGTATGTTCAGCGTGTGTTCAGTATAACCACAGAGCGCATACTGCGGAATTGTAGAACATTTTAATCTGGCCACATTACATTGTACGACTTTCCTTTCAACGTGATAATAACACCTTTTTTCCTGTATTCTATATGAATGTGAAAACATGCTGCTCATTATGTGTTGTAGGAGGGCAGTGATGTCATGTGTTATAATGGCTGAATAATCCCATCATCATTTCTATATGCTTTGCAAGAAACACAGTTACAAATCAAATGTATATAGCATGAATAGACAAAACATGATATACACCTTTCTTCCTTCTACTAAGCCTGGTTTAATAAAATGGGCTTAAAGGGCATTTGGCCACCAACTCACAATTACACATGGAAACTGTGATTGCCAGAGGTGCTTTTACTGCTTGTATCTCATTCACTCAGTTCGAAGGCAGGCTGCTTGTTTAAAGCGATTCTAAACTCCACCTCCGCAACATCTCCAAAATACGTCTGTTCCTAACTCCAGAAACTACAAAGCAACTCGTTCACTCCCTTATCATATCACGACTTGACTACTGTAACTCCCTCCTCGCCGGCCTACCCCAACACAGGCTATCCCCACTTCAGTTTATTTATTTATTTATTTATTTATTTATCGAGTTTATATAGCGCCAAAGGGTTTGCTCAGCGCTGTACAATAGAGGGGGGACAATACATGAAACAGAACAGTAACATCAAACAGTACACAAGGGGTAAGAGGGCCCTACTCTTTCGAGCGTACAATCTAGGAGGGAGGGGGTAGAGGCACAGGAGGAAACGGCTGTGGGGGATGGAGTGGTAGGAGGAGGGAAGGGCAGCGGCTGTTAGGTGAGGGTGGGATAGGCTTCCCTGAAGAGGTGGGTTTTCAGGGAGCGCCTGAAGGTGAGGAGGGAAGGTGACAGTCTGATGGATTGGGGTAGTGAGTTCCAGAGGATGGGGGAGGAGTTTATCCTGAATTCCGCGGCCAGACTCATCCACCTTACCAACCGCACCGTATCCGCCACCCCCCTCTGCCAATCCCTCCACTGGCTTCCGATTGCCCAATGCATAAAATTCAAAATATTAACATTGACGTACAAAGCTGTTCATAACACTGCCCCAAACTATATCACCGACCTGATATCCATCTACCACCCAAAACGTACTCTCCGCTCCTCACAGGACCTCCTACTCTCTAGTTCCCTGGTCTCCTCCTCCCACGCCCGACTGCAGGACTTCTCCAGGACTTCCCCCATCCTCTGGAACTCACTACCCCAATCCATCAGACTGTCACCTACCCTCCTCACCTTTAGGCGCACCCTGAAAACCCATCTCGTCAGAGAAGCCTGCCCTGTCCTCACATAATTGCCGATCTCCTCCGCTCTTCCCACCACTCCATCCCCCACAGCTATTTCCTCCTGTACCACTCTCCCCTCCCTCCTAGATTGTAAGCTTCAAGGAGCAGGGCCCTCGAACCCCTCGTGTATTGTATTGTATTATTACTGTACTGTCTCGTGTACTTTCTCCCATTATAATGTAGAGCGCTGAGCAAACTGTTGGCGCTATATAAATACTGTATAATAATAAAATAAAAAGGTCCTTTTTTGTGAAATTACAAACATGTCTATACTTACCTGCTGTGTGTAGTGGTTTTGCACAGAGCCGCCTGGATCCTCCTCTTCTTGGGTCCCCCCAGGCTCTCCTGGCTCCTCCTGGCTGTTGAGTGCCCCCACAGCAAGCAGCTTGCTATGGGGGCACCTGCTGCTCTGTGTGTTCATTCACTCACAGAGCCTCTCTCTCCTCATTAGCTGACTGACTGTGATTGACAGCAGTGGGAGCCAATGGCTGTCCCAGCCAATGAAGAGGCAGAGACCCAGGACAGCCAAGGCTGTCATTCACATCGCTGGATCGCAATGAGGCTCAGGAAAGTATTGAGGGGGCTGGTGGGGCTTCTGTACAAAGAAGGTTTTTTACCTGAAGGTAAAAAACCTTCAGACTTTACAAACACTTTCAAGTGCATGTCTGAGCAAAATAAAAAATAAACATTCGCAGTACATCTTTGTATTCCATGCACATTTCCCCAGTTTTGTCCCTTCAAAGACCCTGCATTTAAAGTGGTTGTAAACCTCAGACATGAAATGTGAACAAAGCATATCCCTCTAAAATGTGTACTTGTCTCAGTCCAGAGCACTAAGTGTCATTTCTGTCTGCTGCTTCATTCCTCCTGCGAGATTTCAAAACATTGCTCTTGCTCTGACTGTATGACTGCCATATAAAGCTTTGGACCCATGTTGGAGATCTACAGTGTGGAGGTGATGTTCTTCTGCTATGATTATCTTCGGTTCCGGCCAATGGTCGCTACACCACCAGCTTACAAACACAGCTAATTTTCCAGGAAACGTGTACGTTAGGAATGTGCATTTGTATCTCTTGTCTTAACTAAGAGCACTAAGTGTCATTTCTGTCTGCTGCTCCATTCCTCTGCTATCGGCATGTGTCACATCTGGCAAGTTTTCCTGACACCAAGAGAAAAATGGTGACGGGGGAGGGATCTCCAGCTGATTGACAGCCTCAGCTCTGTTGCTGTGAGCTGTGTGGAGGGGGGGGGGATGTCTCTTACTTCCAATCAGTTCTCAAAGCTCTCCTCACTGAGCTCTGCAGATTGTAACTTCAGCTTTCCTCCCCCTTTACTGAACTCTCAGATAGCTGTATATAGTCTGGTTTGTGAATGAATGTAGAGAAGAGAAGACTGCAGATAAACAGGTACAACTTATATAGGAGGTTTTGTTTCAACTCTGTGCATCACCTCAGGCCAGTCACTTCACTGGTTATATGTGAAGGTTTACAACCATTTTAAGGAAACACCTTTTGACTTGCCAGAAATACATTCAGCTACTAAATCCTGTTGTTGAATGACAACACACAGCATTTTTGTGGACTGGGTGGTGTCAGCCCCCTCAGTTGTATGGCTACATTTCTCAAACCCCCCTACTCTCCTTATCTCCACAACATAGACACTAGGTCTAGCTTTTCTCAACATAGACTTCTCCAGTCTACCTTTTCTCAACCAAGGTTTTGTGGAACCCCAGGATTCCTTCAGAGGTTGCAAGGGGCTCCTTGAGCATTGAGCAATCTCTGCCTCTCAGATTTGCATCCACTGACCCCACTGGTCTTTGTAGCTCTGTAAGAGGTGAATTCCTCCCAGTGACCACAGATGAAAGGAGGATTCTTCCCAGCAGCCATCACACTGATGCATCATAATTATTGACAAGGGTTCCCTGAGACCGTAAAGTTATTTCAAGGGTTCCTCCATGTCTAAGGACTAATTCACACTATGTGCGGTGACAGATGGTTTACTGCATTGTAAATCGTTTGTCACCGCAGGGGCATACAGGAAACAATTGTTTCCTATGTGTCTCATTCACACTGCAGTGCAGACATGCTGTATTTTAGCGCAGAACAATAGCAGGGGCCTCCCTAGGCATGTGCGGGGGGTGCGTGCCGCACCAGGTGACATCTACCGCACAGGGTGACACCAAACTCGCTCCACAAAAAGGTAAGTTGTACAGTAAGCCAACGATCCCGACAGGATGGATCAGATCTGCGGATTGAGCATAATGGATCGGAGTCCGATCCATTATCCTCCCAAATCCGCAGATCCGATCCATCCTGCATGGATCGTCGGCATGCAACCTATACAGGGTTAATTGATCTCTCCATGAAAAGGTAAGTTTTAAAGCAAGCCGACAATCCCCGCAGGATGGATCGGATCTGCGAATTGGGGAGGATAATGGATTGGACTCCGATCCATTATGCTCAATCCGCAGATCCGATCCATCCTGTGGGGATTGTCTGAAGGGGTGTGACCAAGTGTTACTGCACCGGATGACACCAACCCTAGGGACGCCCCTGCTGAATAGCATGGCGATATAAGGTAGTGCATCACACTGTCATGAACGAAGTGTACATTTTGTACACTCCAAATAAAGTTTGTACAAAAAAAAGGGAGTTGTGTTATGTCCTGAATCACACACCACACTGCCCCCTACCACAGCCGGGAACGGAGAACTGTTGTAGCGGTGAATCATTCTGGGAACTCCTAGAGTTTCGGTGTGAATAGAGCCTAAAAGGTTCAGAAAGCCTGCTGTAGTTCAGAGTAAGTATTAGGAGGGCTTATAGAAGAAGTGAGCATGGGCCAGCTCTGAATTTCTGACAAGATCAACCGGTATTTATTTGTACTTATCAGATATGACAAAACTGTTTCAGTAGCATATTTAATATACCAAAAGGTAGTTCATTGTTATGGTATTGATGTTTTAACATCAGTTTTCCTGGCCAAAAGTTCTTGCTTAGTTTATTTTGCACGTATTTGTGCATATACAAGCAAAATAAATTCCACCTCCCAAAAAAGACTTTTAACCAAATTCAAATTAACATTTTAGACAGGTAGGTGTGTATTTGTGCATAATTTGTGCATAAGAGGGCCCCTCCTCTTCTCCATCTACACCTCCTCCCTTGGCAAACTTATTCACTCCCACGGCTTCAATTACCACCTCTATGCCGACGACACCCAAATTTACCTCTCCACCCCCCACCTCACCCCCTCACTCTCTGCCCGCATCACCCACCTCCTAAACGACATATCAGACTGGATGTCGCTCCATTTCCTCAAACATAACCTATCCAAAACCGAGCTCCTGGTCTTCCCCCCACCCCGTGCCCCCATCCTCTCCATCACTACTAACAACGCCACCATCTCTCCCACCCCACACGCCAAAGTCCTGGGTGTCACCCTGGACTCCCACCTCTCCTTCCTACCCCACATCCAACTGCTATCTAGATCTTGCAGGCTCCACCTCCGCAACATCTCCAAGATACGCACATTCCTCACCCCAGACACCACCAAACAACTTGTACACTCCCTCATCATCTCACGCCTGGACTATTGCAATTCCCTTCTCACTGGCCTACCCAAACGAACGCTATCCCCACTCCAGTCGATCCTAAACTCCACAGCTAGACTCATCCACCTCACCAACCGCTCCACATCTGCCTCCCCCCTCTGCCAATCCCTTCATTGGATCCCGATTGCCCAACGCATCAAATTCAAGCTGCTAACTCTGACCTACAAGGCCATTCGCAATGCCACCCCGAACTACATAACTGACCTGATACCCAGATACTACCCTACCCGTGCCCTCCGCTCCTCACAGGACCTCCTGCTCTTTAGCTCCCTGGTCTCCTCCTCCCATGCCCGATTGCAGGACTTTTCCAGGACTTCCCCCATCCTCTGGAACTCCCTACCCCAATCCATCAGACTGTCACCTACCCTCCTCACCTTCAGGCGCACCCTGAAAACCCTGCTCTTCAGGGACGCCTACCCCAACCTCACCTAACACCCGACCTCACCTAACAACTAACCTCCTCCACTCCTCCCACCACTCCATCCCCCACAGCCATCTCCTCCTGTGCCACCTTCCCCTCCCTCCTAGATTGTAAGCTCGAAAGAGCAGGGCCCTCGAACCCCTCGTGTATTGTAATGTTACTGTCTTGTCTCACGTTATGTCCCCCTTGCTACTGTACAGCGCTGAGCATACCCTTTGGCGCTATATAAATACTGTATAATAATAATAATAATTGTATGCATGTAAAATACTGACCGGCAAGATTTCTGTGTTTTTGTTTTTTTCACTTATCTATATGCAGCACATGTTTATGTGCCTGTGTGTACAGGCACATTGAAATCAATGGGCTGCATTTAGGTCAGTAAAAAAAAAAAACACCTGTATGCCTTCAAACGCTGAATTTTTAGACAGCAGTGTGCTAAGAGCTGTTGGGGTTTCCATACACACATGGAAGATGCATGCATTCTACCATTGGTGACCTTCACTTCTGAAAATTCTAATTACCTGGTTGTCATGCTAAAGCTTTGGCTTCAGTATTTTATGAATCAGTGACCTGGAACAACTATGCAAATTAGGAGTTTTGACTTTTCTCTAGCATTTATTTTTTTATTTGGCTTTCAGTTTTACCTGCTTGCTCTTCAGAATGTTTAATATGTTAAATATGTATTCAAATTAAAAATGAAACCTTGATATACTGTATATGCTAGTTCTGTTCTTCTGCATGATTGCAGTTTTGGTTCAACTTTTATATGTAATCTGGTGATCCTGGAACACACCTGCCGGTGATGCTGAAACACTCCATTGGCTTTACTGCACAAAAAAACAAATTTTATCCACATGAGCTCTGAAGGATTTTACCCCATTCATGACCAGGGCACTTTTTGCTATTCAGCACTGTGCTACTTCAACTGGCAATTGCGCGGTCATGCAGCGCTGTACCCAAATTAAATTTAAATCATTTTTTCACACAAACAGAGCTTTATTTTGGTGGTATTTAATCACTGCTGTTTTTTTTTTATTATTTTGTAATATATAAACAAAAAAAGACCGAAAATTTTGAATAAAAAAATATTTTTTTTACTTTCTGCTATAAAACATGTCCATTAAAAAAATTAAAGAAAATAATTTTCTTCATAAATTTAGGTTTAAAATGTATTCTGCGTGCGGGGTCATGTTATACAGCTGGTGCGGTCCGGAAGCGGGAGCGGGAACGTCGACTCTAGGAGCTTCATTCTCTCCTGGCCTCTGCGGATGCGCGTTGGAAGTCATCTCCATCCGTGGCCCATAAACGCGCTCGGGACGCTCTGGCGACAGAATTGGACCTCCTTGCCTCTTCGGAGGCGGAACGGGCCTTGCGTTGGACCAAACATAAATTCTATTCGTGTGCTAATAAGCCCGGTCCCATGCTAGCCAGGAAACTAAATTCTGTGGGGAAACCCCATAAACCGATTCGGCTTCGACTTTCCACGGGTGGCTGTACTTCTAATCCCCAGCAGATTGTTTCCCGATTCTCGGACTTCCTTTCGCGCCTCTATGCTGCCCCAGATCCCTTCCCTGTGGCCCAGGCAGAGGCATTCTTTCAGGACCTCCATCTTCCTGGATTAACCGAGGCAGCACAGGCGGCCCTCAACGCAGGTGTCACCGTACCGGAAGTGCTACAAGCAATCAAATCTTTACGGTCCACCGCGGCCCCAGGTCCAGACGGCTTCTCCGGTCTCTATTATAAAAAATTCTCAGCCCTTTTGGCACCCTTTTTAGCTGCCTACTGTAATGAGTTACGACAGGGCTCCTTGCCCTCTCCGGACGCACTTAGGGCACATATCTCTATGATTCCTAAGACGACCGATGATGTCCAGGAACCGCAAGCCTTCCGGCCCATCTCTCTTCTTAATGAAGACTTGAAAATATTGGGCAAGATCCTTAGTTTTCGCATCAATAAATATTTGTGTAGCCTGGTCCACAGGGACCAAGTAGGGTTCGTCCCCGGGAGGCAGGCGGGTGATAACGTCCGTAAGGTGGTCCATCTTATACATTTTCTGCAACAACGGAAAATCCCAGGATTCTTACTGTCCTTGGACATATATAAAGCTTTTGATTCTCTATCCTGGGAATATCTGCGGTTTGTGCTGTCTCGCTGGGGTTTTGGGGATTCTATTCTCTCATGGATTCAAGCCTTGTATTCCTTTCCTTCGGCTTCCGTTAAATACGCTGGATATTTCTCGGATCCCTTTCCTGTTGGGCGAGGGACGAGGCAGGGCTGCCCACTGTCCCCGGCACTCTTTGTCCTGGCGCTTGAGCCACTGGCTTTAGCGCTCCGGACCGACTGCAATGTATCGGGGGTTCCATACGCGGGACAGGAGTTTAAGCTGAGCCTCTTTGCGGACGATGCCCTCTTGACCCTTACTAATCCTCTGACGACGCTTCCTAATTTGCAACGGGTTCTTGAGCGCTTTTCCTTGATCTCGGGTCTACGTATTAATTTGGATAAAACCGTTGCTCTCAATATTACTTTGGCTTCAGATTTGGTTTCACGCCTACAATCCCATTTCCCTTACCGGTGGGCTTCCTCTTCTCTTGAATACTTGGGCATTCGCTTGACCCCCACCTATGACTCCCTTTTTGCTGCAAATTATTATCCTTTGCTTAGCTCCTTATCTTCTCTTATGCATTCCTGGCAATTTCCGCACCTGTCTTGGATAGGACGGGTTCACTCAGTGAAAATGACCATCTTGCCGAAATTGTTATATTATTTTCGCACCCTCCCAGTGCGGGTTCCCCCTCATTTTCTTCGGTTGCTTCAGGCGAAGTTTATGCGTTTTATCTGGGCCAATAAGCATCCCAGAGTTTCTAGAAATACGCTCTTTGCTCATAGACTCCAAGGTGGTCTTGGGGTACCCAATGTAACTAAGTATTATCAGGCGAGCCAAATTGCCCCGCTGTCTATGTTGCACGCTTCCTCCGACGTTCCTCTCTGGGTCCTGCTGGAACTACCTAATTGTGCCCCTATCGCACTATCGACACTTCTATGGCTTCCCCCTGCCCTGCGCCCTACGGTGCTGAGTCCGATGTTGCTCCATGGCCTACGAGTCTGGGACTCGGTACGTTACTCCAGTGGTCTGATGTCGCCTTTCTTGCCCTTGCTTCCAATCGTTAATAATCCTCTTTTCCCGCCGGGTCTAGACCACCCGAGGGCATTTTCTTGGTGGGTGGCTCATGGTTTCTCACAGGTGCAACACTTTTTGATTTTTCGGTCCTTTCCCACCTGGAATGTCCTCCGGGAGTCTCGGGATGTTCCCCCAGCGGAATTTTTTCGGTACCTTCAATTGCGGCACTGGCTGCTCTCGCTGAGGGCCACTTCTGCTTTCCCATATCAGAAATCTGCCTTTGAACGGCTTTGCCAACAGCGTCCGGGCGCCCCGGGCCTTATCTCCCTTCTTTACGCAGCTTTGAACAGATGCTCGTCGCACACTTCTCTTTCATATGTAGTTCAGTGGGAACGCGACCTGGGAGTGGCTGTGGATCCGGAGGACTGGCATAAAGCCTGGTCACTCATAGCTAAATGTTCGTTTAATACGACCACGCTGGAAGCAGCCTATAAGGTATTGTTTCGTTGGTATTGGGTGCCGGCTCGTTTGGCCCAGGCTAACCCTGCCTGTAGTGATCGATGTTTTCGGGGTTGTGGCCATCGTGGCGATGTACTGCATATCTGGTGGTCATGCCCGAGGTTGGTTCGTTTTTGGTCTCGTGTGTTTGGCCTCCTTTTCACTTTGTTTCATCTCTCCATACGCCGGGATGCTCGGTATGCTTTGCTTCATTGCCCCATACCGGGCCTCTTGGCTCGTCAGCAGCGGTTGGCTTCCTATTTGTTTTTATCGGCCACTAGGACAATTGCCCAGGCCTGGAAGAGTCCGTTTGTACTTTTTCAGGGGGTGCGGGATCGTATGACTACTATGATGCTCAATGAACAGATGTCGAGTATATGCAACGACTCTCAACATAAATTTTTGACAATATGGGAGCCGTGGTTGCAATATGCCTTTCCCACGCTCCCCCCTGCCAGTGTAGGGAGGTGAAGGAGTTTTGTATTGGCGCTCATGGACCCTTGCTCTTTGGTGTGTGTTTTTTTTTGTTTTGTTTTTTTTGTTTTGTTTTTTTTTCTTTTTTCTCTTTCTTTCTTCTCTGCTTTTCTTCTTTCCTTTTCTGTTTGTTTTGATGTGACAGTGGACAGCTGTCTTTAGGTGCGATAATCTGAGTTTCACTGATGTTATTGTAACCTATGTGCCATTGATAGCCCCTGCGCGGGCATACGTTTTGCCTTATTGGAATTAGAGCGTTGTCTGCTCTATTATGCATTTTCTATCGGTGCAATTGATAGCCCCTGCGTGGGCGTGTTTTGTTGCCTCTGTTGCCTCTGTTTTATACTGTTTAAATTTAATAAAAACCATTGAAATACAAAATGTATTCTGCTACATTTGTTTGGTAAAAAAAAAAATCCTAATAAGTGTATATTGATTGGTTTGTGTGAAAGTTGTAGCGTCTACAAACTATAATATATATACTGGTATAATATATATACTGGAATTTACGCTATAGACGCTATACTAGTAATGGCAGTGATCAGTGACCTATAGTGGGACTGTGATAGTGTGGTAGGCAATCTGACACTAACTGAGTGGGAGCTGACAATGACATCACCAGTGACACAGTGATCAATGCCAATACTATACACTGTCACTGTACTATTGACCCTGGCTTTGAAGGGGTTAACATCTAGGGTTAAAAGGGTTCAATCAAACGGCTAACTTTGTGCCTAGCAATGTGTAATGTGTGCTGCTTTTACTAAGCGATGTGTTTTTTTTTTCCCCTGCTTTGCAGGGAGAAAAAACAGGCACATTGCTGCTCTCCATTCTGATCCCTGTGTTCTTAGTAAACTCGGGGCTCTGTTCTGTCATATGCTAAGCCAATCAGCAGGTCTCTGCTTTGAATAATTGGCCGGGACCTTATTGGCTTCTGCCGTAGCAAATAACAGCACAAAAGGGGTGGTGCACGCCCCCTACCTGGAAATACTGATCACTCACATGTACGTAGTCTGGCGCGGCGGGCCTGCTCTGCTGCAGTAAAACTGCGGTAGGCAGTCGGGAAAAAGCGGAGAGTTGAGGTAACACAATAAATGTCTCCTTGTGACCATGTTTTTATTTTTTAACTGAGGATTATCCAGTTTGGATTTTTAGATACATACATGCAGTGTATGTGATGAGACAGATACAGTATATACATTGTGTGGGTATATGTGTGTATGTATATACAGTGAGGAACAGAAGTATTTGAACACCCTGCAATTTTGCAAGTTCTCCCACTTAGAAATCATGGAGGGGTCTGAAATTCACATTGTAGGTGCATTCCCACTCTGAGAGACAAAACTTAAAACAAAAATTCAGGAAATCACATTGTATGATTTTAAAGAATGTATTGAACATAAGTATTTGAACACCTGAGAAATCAGTGTTAATATTTGGTACAGAAGCCTTTGTTTGCAATTACAGAGGTCAAACGTTTCCTGTAGTTCTTGACCAGGTTTGCACACACTGCAACAGGGATTTTGGCCCACTCCTCCACACAGATCTCCTCTAGATCTGTCAGGTTTCGGGGCTGTCGCTGAGCAACATGGAGTTTCAGCTCCCTCCAAAGATGTTCTATTGGATTTAGGTCTGAAGACTGGCGAGGCCACTCCAGAACCTTGATATGCTTCTTACGGAGCCACTCCTTGGTTATCCTGGCTGTGTGCTTCGGGTCGTGTCATGTTGGAAGACCCAGCCACGACCCATCTTCAATGCTCTGACTGAGGGAAGGAGGTTGTTGCTCAAAATCTCACAATAAATGGCCCCATTCATCCTCTCCTTAATACAGTGCAGCCGTCCTGTCCCCTTCGCAGAAAAGCACCCCCAAAGCATGATGTTACCACCCCCATGCTTCACAGTAGGGATGGTGTTCTTGGGATGCAACTCATCCTTCTTTTTCCTTCAAGTGAAGTTTAATAAATTATTTCCAAATCAGCCAATGTGGTTGTCTGGATTTTTTTCTCATTTTGTCTCTCATAGTTGAGGTCTACCTATGATGCCAATTACAGGCCTCTCTCATCTTTTTAAGTGGGAGAACTTGCACAATTTGTGGCTGACTAAATACTTTTTTCCCCCACTGTGTGTGTGTATATATATATATATATATATAATTTTTTTTTTAAATTGCAAACCACTTGAGTGGGAAAAAGAAAAGCAGAAAAAGAAGGAATTTATTCCTGTTTCTCCCATCTATTACATGGCTGACACACTTGAAAGGTCATTGTTAGAGATACTAAGAGCAAACATAGCCATCCAGTGGGAAAAATAATTTACAGGGAATTGATCAAGTGACTGTAAACTCCGGCAGGGTATAGACTAATGTCAATGAATAGACATTATCTGTATAGCACCGCGGGGTATGGTGGTCCTTTATCGGAGTCGTTTCGTGACAAAATAGCTCCCTAGTTGAAGACTTGAAAATGCACCTGCCTCCCCGAGAAACGTACACAATTGTGTGCCCATGCCATCTAATGTCTATCATTCAGTGTTCTAAAGAATAAATGGTTCTAGAATGAGTTTTATTCTCTGTGATCATCCAGTTCATTGTGTATGCTTCCCCCTGCTAAAGTCACAAAAAAAGCAAGAAAAAAAAAAAGAATATCATAATAAGCTCATTTTGTTAAGCACATAGATCAGTCTGTACTGTCTTGTACTGCCTGGCATTAGAAAGGGGCGGCCAAGCCCTTTTCATAGGCTTTTGTACATACATGGCAAGTGGTTTTGCAAAATGTATGTCTCTGCATTATGTCTACTGTAGATATCTTTGTAAATAAATGTACTATTTATCTTATTTCAATTATTATATTGTAAATGTTATTTTCCATCCTGTAAATCATTGCATTGCCTATTTGATACAGAATAACGGGAATAAAACCTGTGTCAGTACCATCCACTGGCCGATACTAGGCTGCTATATCCACACTTAGTGTTACTAAACCCCAGACCCTGCATTCACTATATCCGGTCTCCCACAGTACATACAACATGGAAGTGCAATTATTTTAGTAAATATAAACTGCTAAATACCTTTTCTCATCAGCAGTTAGAGCAGCCTTGTGACTTCTACCAGTGTCCAGCCCAGCACTAGATAAAGCTTGTAGGAGGAGTTTTCTTTCTGCTCTAGGAGGATGCAAAACCCCTGACCTCTGTCTGATTAGTGCTGAGTGGCCCTGTGCTGATCACATGCACTCTCCCAAGGAAAAAAAACCTCTTTAGCAATACACACCAAACTGAGCATGTGCAAACACCTATGGTTCAGTCTGTCTTATCAGGAGATAAGAGATGGTCGCTTGAAAAGGGGGAGGAACAGAGAAGAAAGGATCAAACTGTCTTTTTACCTGCTTTACCGCCGCCCTATAGCAGGAATACTGCTACAGGGTGGCAGGGGTGCGCAAAATCACGTATGTATAGGTGGTTTTGTATTTCCGGGTAGGGGGCGTGCGCAAGCCTAGCGAGCACCCTGCCAGTGCCACCATTCACAGTCTCAGCTGTTAATTACCGGGTCCCAGATGGTGATTACTCACTTACACACTGTGATTGCTGAGTAATACCGACAGGGAGAGAGAACTGTATGTAAACAATACAGATCTCTCCCCTGTCATCTCCAGTACGCTGCTTTGTATGGCAGAGCCATACAAAGCAGTGTGCTTACAGTGGAAAGCAGACACACAGCCCCCATAGTAAAACACACACAGCACACAGTTAACCCTTTGATCACCCCAGATGTTAACCCCTTCCTGCCCAGTGCCATTAGTACAGTATCAATGCTTTTTATTAGCACTGATCACTGTATTGGTGTCACTGGGGATGTCAGTGACACCAAGTCAGTTCCCCCCAGTATCAGAATGTTTGCCGCAGTCCCGCTATAAGTCATTGATCGTGGCCATTACTAGTATTAAAAACAAATTCCAGTATATATATAGCTAAAAATGCTATAACTGTCACATAAACCAATTCATTTACACATATTGGGATATTTTAGCAAAGATGTAGCAGAATACATTTTGCCCTAAATATATGATGAAATTTGATTTTTAATTTTTTTTATTGGACATGTTTAATAGCAAAAAGTAAAAAATACTGTTTTTTTTTCTCAAATTTGTAGGTCTTTTTTGTTTATAGCGCAAAAAATAAAAACTGCACAGGCGATCATATACCACCGAAAGAAAGCTCTGTTTGTGGGGAAAAGACATAAATTTCATTTGGGTGCAGCATTGCATGACCGCGCAATTGTCAGTTAAAGTAACACAGCGCCGTATTGTAAAAAAATGGACTGGTCAGGAAGGGGGGGTAAATCCTCTGGAGGGCAAGTGGTTACACAATGCAGAGAATTAACCCCTTAGGTTCTACAGTGAGTATTACAAGCATGCTTTACTGTATATACTGACTGATTTTACTGTTGTGGGTTTAGTAACATTTTAAGCACTCTGATTCTTGCATACCCAGTAGACTATACTATTTATTTGTACTTTTGTCTATGTTATTTTTCCTTCCCAAACATTTCTTTCTTTTCAGAGGTCGATAATTCTTATTTCACATTATGAAATGTACTGATTACGTTTGCAAAACTCTTGCAATTGCTTGTAGTTCTGTGTTAGGAGGATTATAACACCAATGCTGTATCCTATTTACATGTATGTACACAAGATACAGTAATGGCCAAAAATATTGGCACCCCTGCATTTCTAGCAGATAATGCACCACTTCGCCCAGAAAAATGTTGCAATTATAAATGTTTAGGCATTTTCATGTTTGTTTCTTTTGTTTGTATTGGTATGACATTGGTATGTAAAACACCAAGAATGGATTGGACAAAATTATTGGCACCCTCAATTTAATACTTGGTAGCACACCCTTTGGAAAAAATAACTGAAATAAATCGCTTCCTGTAACCATCAATGAGTTTCTTCCACCTCTGTACTGGAATTTGGACCACTCTTTTTTTCACCAACTGCTCCAGGTCTCTCAGATTGGAAGGGTTCCTTTTCCCAACTGCTGTTATGAGATCTCTCCACAGGTGCTCTATGGGATTGAAATCTGGACTCATTGCTGGCCAGTTCAGTACTCTCCAGCACTTTGTCTGAAACCATTTCTGGTTGCATTTTGATATATGCTTTAGGTCATTGTCCTGCTGTAAGACCCATGACCTCTGACGGAGACCCAACTTTCTGACACTGGGCCCTACATTGCACCCCAGAATTCTTTAGATTTCATAATGTCATGCACATGTCAAGACTTTGCAGTGCCTGAAGCAGCAAAGCAACCCCAAACCTTCAGTGAACCTCTACCATGTTTGACTATAGGGACTGTATTCTTTTCTTTAAAGGCCTCATTTATTTTTCTGAAAACAGTAGAGTGATGAGCTTTACCAAAAATAAAATTACAGCTTTCATCTGTCTGCAGCACATTCTACCAAAAGGATTTTTGCTTCATCAGGTAAGTTTTGTCAAACTCCAATCTGGCTATATTAATGTTTCTGTGTCAGCAGTGACCTCCTAATGGGTCTCCTACCATAGCGTCCCTTTTCATTCAGATGGCGATGTATAGTGCGAGCTGACCAAGTTGTACCCGGTGCCTGAAGGTCAGCTTGAACTTGTCTGGAAGTTGATCGAGGTTCTTTATCCACCATTCGAACAATCCTTCATTTCAATCTTTGATCAATTTTCTTCCTTGGTCCACGTCCAGGGACAGTAGCTACAGTGCCATGGGCTGTAAATTTCTTGACAAAGTTGTGCACAGTGGACACAGAAACATTAAGATCTCTGGAGTTGGACTTGTAACCTTCAGATCGTCCATGCTTTTCCACAATTTTTGTTATCACATTCTCAGACAATTCTTTGCTACTCTTTCTCTTCTCCATGCTCCATGTGGCACACAGAGACACGCAACAGAAAGGATGAGTCAAATTTTTGTGTCATACCAATACAAACAAAAGAAATAAACATGAAAATGCCTAAATATTTGTAATTGCAACAATTTTCTGGGCAAAGTGGTGCATTATCTGACAGAAATGCCGGGGGGGGACAAGATTTTTGGTCATGACTGTACTTCGTTATCTCTGATTGTTTCTTGGTCCTATCGACTCAACTCGGCCTTTTCTTCTTTGTAATTTTTATTACTGTTTTTTTTTTGTTCTTATTGTTGTTTTGTACTCTCAAAATTTCTAATAAAAGAGATTATACAAAAAAAGAATAACAGGATAAAGACGCCTGTAGCAACCAGAATTCCCCCCAATTGCATATAAGAAGGGTTTGCATCACTTTTATGTTGACATTTTAGGTATCTTTAAAAGCAAGAAATGTGTCTGCTCATGAATTATTCTGGTTACTTTTGCTGATCCGATATAGTGAAGATTGACGTACTGTGGCAGGCAAGGGCATATTTCTGTCTAGAAACTTTGGGAGCAAATCATTTCTTCCTTCTGTGGCACAGTGTTGAGAGCCATGGTAGTTTTGCACATTTTTAGGATTGGTTTTTACAGTATATCCTCTATTAAAGGACAACACCAAACAGACCAAGAAAACATGGGCTGGTGCACTGGGATCAGTGTATGTACATTATGAAATTCATATTGTGTATTCCAAGCCTGTGATCTGCCTCTTCAAGGTCTTGTTGTGGCCATCTTCTAGGGCCTCTGACCTTTCCTTCTCTCTGGTTGTCAGATTTCCCTCTATTCTTCTTTAGACAGAAATATGCCCTTGCCTGGCACTTAGTAGAGAAGATGCAGGCAAGACTGGAGGCCTCCGAAGTCATTGACTTTAAAGTAGCATATTGGAGGACCCAAGAACACAAAGATGATTATAACACACACAGCATCCCATCATTTTTTAATTTCAATGTCTTTTTATTGAGTGTTTCTTAAATGGTATACATCCTTTATATCATGTGTGTATTTTCTATTGTTTTGCTATAATGGTAGCTATACAATAATATATATTCTTCATTACTTTTTTTTCACATCTCTCCTGTTTCTCAGGTTATTTCTAGTGACCCGTTCTGGGTACCCACCACGGAGGAGGAATACTTACACTTTGGGGAGAAGGCAGACTCTGAGAACCAGGCCAGGAAATACATGAATTCTGTGAGGAAACGTAAAGGCCTGTATGTGGAAGAGAAGATAGTAGAACATGCCGAGAAGCAGAGAACTCTAAGCAAGAACAAATAACTATTTTCAGCTTCTTCATTTGTTTCTGAAAATCAAATGTACTGCTGGTTAGGTTTTCAGAGACATATGAAGTGGATTTTAATAAATGTAACTGATGAGAAAAATTGACTCCTGGTGTTCCATTTCCCTAAATAACTCCTGTGAATACTTTGTGTAGGCTGCTTCTTGCTGCAGTGTAAGGAGACTTCTGAGACCACAGGAATAAAACAGCATTCTTTCAGCTGGGCTGCTGATAATATATGCATATTGTTACACACCTTGTCTATAATGGCATTCTCTGAGCTGGATTTTAGACAATGGATGTGTATTATCACCCACCATGTCTATAACAGTATTCTCTGAGCTGTACTACAGACAATATACAGTTGCAAGAAAAAGTATGTGAACCCCTTGGGATTCCGTGGAGTTTTGCATGAATTGGGCATAAAATGTGCTCTGGACGTCATCTAAGTCACAACAATAGAAGAACACAGTCTGCTGAACATAATACTACACAAACATTAGATGTTGCCATGGTTTAATTGCACATAACATGTAAACATTCACAGTGCAGGGAGGAAAAAGTATGTGAACCTTTGGACTTAATAACTGGTTGACCCTCCTTTGGCAGCAATAACCTCAACCAAACGTTTCCTGTAGTTGCAGATCAGACCTGCACAACGATCTGGAGTCATTTTGGACCACTCCTCTTCACAAAACTGTTTCAGTGTAGCAATATTCTTGGGATGTCTGGTGTGAATCGCTCTCTTAAGGTCATGCCACAGCATTTCAATCAGGTTGAGGTCAGGACTCTGACTGGGCCACTCCAGAAGGTGTATTCTGTGCTGTTGCCGCCATTGTTTTGTTGAATTACTTGTATGCTTTGGGTCATTGTCCTGTTGCATCACCCATCCTCTGCGGAGCTTCAGTTGGCGGACAGATGGTCGTACGTTTTCCTGCAAAATGTCTTGATAAACTCTGGAATTCATTTTCCCATCAATGACAACAATCCGTCCAGGCCCTGAGGCAGCAAAGCAGCCCCAAACCATGATGCTCCCTCCGCCATGTTTCACAGTGGGGATGAGGTTTTGATGTTGGTGTGCTGTGCCTTTTTTTTCTCCACACATAGTTTTGTGTGTTCTTCCCAAACAACTCAATCTTGGTTTCATCTGTCCACAGTATATTTTGCCAGTAGTGCTGTGGAACATCCAGGTGCTCTTTTGCAAACTTCAATCATGCTGCAATCTTCTTTTTGGACAGCAATGGCTTCCTCCGTGGTGTCCTCCCATGTACTCCATTCTTGTTTAATGTTTTCCTTATTGTAGATGTGTCAACAAAAATGTTAGCATGTGCCAGAGATTTCTGTAGGTCTTTAGCTGACACTCCGGGATTCTTCTTTACCTCATGCAGCATTCTGCGCTGTGCTCTTGCAGTCATTTTTACAGGACGACCACCCCTAGGGAGAGTAGCAACAGTGCTAAACTTTCTCCATTTGTAGACAGTCTGTCTTACCGTGGACACATGAATATCAAGGCTTTTGGAGATACTTTTGTAACCCTTTCCAGCTTCATGCAAGTCAACAATTCTTGATGGTAGGTCTTCTGAGAGCTCTTTTCTGCGAGGCATGGTTCACATCAGACGGTGCTTCTTGAAACCAGTAAACCCAAAACAGGTGTGTGTTTTTTAAGGGCAGGACAGCTGTCAGCAACACATCCAATATCATCACACTGATTGGAGTCAAGGTTGGCTCACTCTCTGGCTCCAATTAGCTCTTGGAGAAGTCATTAAGCTAGGGCCTCACATACTTTTTCCTCCCTGCACTGTGAATGTTTACATGTTATGTGCAATTAAACCATGGCAACATCTAATGTTTGTGTAGTATTATGTTCAGCAGACTGTGTTCTTCTATTGTTGTGACTTAGATGACGTTCAGAGCACATTTTATGCCCAATTCATGCAAAACTCCATGTAATCCCAAGGGGGTCACATACTTTTTCTTGCAACTGTATGTGTATTAGGCCTCATGCACACTGCAGATCAGAAAAGCTGCTCCTAAAGCTGAAGAGCTGTTTTGAGCTTTTATTTTTCTCTGCCCGTTAATTCCCCTCCATGTTTATTTTTTTACATTTATTTCAGATACTTCTATAGCGCCATCAATTTACGCAACACTTTACATATATATTGTACATTCACATCAGTCCCTAACCCTCAAGGGGCGTACAATCTAAGGTCCCTAACTCACATTCATACATACACATACTAGGGACAATTTAGACAGGCGTTATTTAACTTACCAGCATGTCTTTGGAGTGTGGGAGGAAACCGGAATACCCAGAAGAAACCCTCACAAGCACAGGGAGAACATGCAAACTCCAGGCAGGTGGTGCCGTGGTTGGGGTTCGAACCAACTACCCTAATACTGCCAGGCGGAAGTGCTAACCATTTAGCCACTGTGCTGCCTACAGCCACATGTTAACCTACAGTATGTGTCCAAGCACACTATAGGCTTTTTCAGGAGTTTAGTGGCAGAAAAAAAAGCATCACTTGTGGGTTCAGGAGAGGAGCTTTTGAGCATAAAAAATGCTCAAAAGTTAAAAGATGCGCATTAGCGCACGTTAATGTATTCTAATGGCCAAAAGAATGCATTAATGCCAGACGTGGGAATGCGAATTAACGAGCATGAAAAAAAAAATGCGGCTTTTTACCGCATTTTTTAATTTTCCTGTAGCTCAAATTAATAATATCTTTTTAATAACTCCTGTAGCTCAAAAACTGTTTTTGAGCCTCTCGGTGTGCATTAGGCTTTATTGCATACTATGTCTATAACATCACTATCTGAGCTGGGCTGCAGATAATATAGGTGTATTATTACATAACATATCTATAATCGCATTCTTTGAGCTAGGCCGCAGACAATATATGTGTATTTTTTATACTGGGGCATATTTATATTGCAGTGAATCTTCCTGGTGCATGTGTTTAAAGTGAATGTTTGGTTAATATCCCCTTTATAAGTATACTCCATTTTGTCTCTATAGGCATTCTGTGAGCTGGGCTATCTACACATGTATTATCACATTCTGTGTCTGTAAAGGCATCTAAGCTGGACTGCTGACAATATACAGTTTTACAAAAATTGACTGACATTTTTTGAATATGGTGCAGTGAACCAGTATTCAGGGCATGAACATAAACAATAGAGTATATTACATCAAAGGGAGAGGAGCTCCTCATAATCTGGAGTAAAGAGAAAGCAAGTACGAATTCTGATAAGTTTGCTCTGGGGAAGGGTTCATGAATACACAGCATAAGACAATCATGAGAAGCTTGTAGCCCCCTGTGTAGTCCTCTGCCCGCCAACAGATAATTATCACCAGGGCCTGATTTCCTAATAGGCACTGTAGGCATATGCCTACAGGCGCCTTTCCTAGAGGGGCGCCCGTCGATATGAGCAGGAACCTGGAGAGAGAGTTTAGTTATGCTACTGCTCCCGGTTCTGGTGGTTCCCAGGTGGGCTGAATAGCCGCTCCAGTTCATTCACAAGGGCCCAGGACCTGAAGCATGGAAGGACTTTTTTTTTTCTCTAAATTGGCTCGCAGGCAGATTTACACAAGCTGCCGGCACCACATTTGTAGATAAATTTATAGCTCCCTGCTGGTGCAATGATATCACTAACAACCGCTTCCTCACTGCCTGCCTCTATCAGTGAAGTGCTGAGGGAACGGCGGGCTCATGCTGAGAGGGAATCAGCGGCAAAAACAATTAAGCGCACCCCTACATTTACCACAACTTCAAATTCAAACTAACTTGAATCTGGTCTTCCAAAGAGAAGAACCTCCTTAGGGGGTATGCATGTTGAACATGTATTATTTAACACCATTGTTTGATGACATTCACTGTTCTTGGAGGAAGTCATATGACATCCCCCCCAGAACACGCCTCGCGCTCGCCCCTCGAGCCACAATGAGGCACGATTAGACACCCGCTGTGTCCAGCGTATAGTGTACCGACCCACAGCCGATACCATGTGACCAATATGTTTAAAAGAAAAAGGGGGTGCTGTTGCGCTTAGGAAACAAATTAATATATATGTGAAAGAATTAACTATACAGTCATGGCCGAAATTGTTGGCACCCTTGATATTTCTCCAGGAAATCATGTATTTCTCACGAAACGTATTGCATTAACACATGTTTTGCTATACACATGTTTATTCCCTTTGTGTGTATTGGGACAAAACAAAAAAAGGGAGGAAAGAAAGCAAATTCGACATAATGTCACACAAACCTCCAAAAATGGGCTGGACAAAAGTATTGGCACCCTTTCACAACTGCGGATAAATAAGAATGTTACAAGCATGTGATGCTCCTGTAAACTCACCTGGGGCAAGTAACAGGTGTGGGCAATATAGAAATCACACCTGAAAGCAGATAAAAAGGAGAGACGTTCACTTAACCTTTGCATTGTGTGTCTGTCTGTGCCACACTAAGCATGGACAACAGAAAGAGGAGACGAGAACTGTCTGAGGACCTGAGAACCAAAATTGTGGCAAAATATCAACAATCTCAAGGTTACAAGTCCATCTCCAGAGAACTAGATTTGCCTTTGTCCACAGTGCGCAACATTATCAAGAAGTTTGCAACCCATGGCACTGTAGCTAATCTCCCTGGTCGTGGACGGATGAGGAAAATTGATGAAAGATTGCAACGCAGAATAGTCCGGATGGTGGATAAGCAGCCCCAAACATGTTCCAAAGACATTCAAGCTGTCCTGCAGGCTCAGGGAGCATCAGTGTCAGCGCGAACTATCCGTCGACATTTAAATGAAATGAAACGCTATGGCAGGAGACCCAGGAGGACCCCACTGCTGACACAGAGACATAAAAAAGCAAGACTACAGTTTGCCAAAATGTACTTGAGTAAGCCAAAAGCCTTCTGGGAAAACGTCTTGTGGACAGATGAGACCAAGATAGAGCTTTTCGGTAAAGCACATCATTCTACTGTTTACCGAAAACGGAATGAGGCCTACAAAGAACAAAACACAGTACCTACGGTAAAATATGGTGGAGGTTCAATGATGTTTTGGGGTTGTTTTGCTGCCTCTGGCACTGGGTGCCTTGACTGTGTGCAAGGCATCATGAAATCTGAGGATTACCAAAGGATTTTGGGTCGCACTGTAGGGCCCAGTGTCAGAAAGCTGGGTTTGCGTCCAAGATCCTGGGTCTTCCAGCAGGACAATGACCCCAAACATACGTCAAAAAGCACTCAGAAATGGATGGCAAAGAAGCGCTGGAGAGTTCTGAAGTGGCCAGCAATGAGCCCAGATCTAAATCCCATTGAACACCTGTGGAGAGATCTTAAAATTGCTGTTGGGAAAAGGTGTCCTTCCAATAAGAGAGACCTGGAGCTGTTTGCAAAGGAAGAGTGGTCCAAAATTCCGGGTGAGAGGTGTCAGAAGCTTATTGATGGTTATAGGAAGCGACTGATTTCAGTTATGTTTTCCAAAGGGTGTGCAACCAAATATTAAGTTAAGGGTGCCAATACTTTTGTCCAGCCCATTTTTGGGGTTTTGTGTGACATTATGTCATATTTGCTTTTCTGCCTCTGTTTTATATTTGTTCCAATACATACAAAGGGAATAAACATGTGTATAGCAAAACATGTGTTAATGCAATACCTTTTTTGTGTGAAATACTTGATTTTCAGGAAAAATATCAAGGGTGCCAACAATTTCGGCCATGACTGTATATAAGAAACCTATATAGCGGCAGTCCTAAATGTGAATTTCTAAACACAAAATCTTATATATTTAAAAAATGGACCGCTCTAAGTTCACAAATTGACAAAATAAACTGTGCAATCTTTAAAGTGATAACACTGAGCAAAATACAAATAAAATATTAATTTTCAGTCCCAACGTGTGAATAATTGGTGCTACAAAAAGCGATTGTGACTTACCTAGAGATAGGTGGTCATGAAATGACGGTGAGTTTACATCTATGTGGGGCACCAGTGTGAACACAGTGAAACACTTGTCATTTCAGTATGGAGTACCACCGTTCAAGATACAGCACTGTTGCACCAATTATTCACATGTTGGGACTGAATATTAATATTTTATTTGTATTTTGCTCAGTATTATCACTTTAAAGATTGCACAGTTTATTTTGTCAATTTGTGAACTTAGCACGGTCCATTTTTTAAATATATACCATGTTATTAATCACAGCAAATCACATGACAATTGTACCCAATGGATAGCATTAATTTATGCCATTCAATGTGTACTATTGTGTTGATTGCTGTGATTGGTCACAGGAATCACATGGTAATGATGTGGCCAGTCACAGTCCATTGGTACCATGTGATTCGCCAATCACAGCTAATCTCAATAGTAAACAATGGATTAATAGATTTAATTCTGAAATTCACTGTTATAAGCAATCATAGTGTGTATAAAAAAAAAATCCTGATCACTGCCCATGTTACTATGGTAACATTGTATTGCTTCGGTCACTGTATGTGGAAAAAATAATAATAATCGCAAAAATAAAAAAGTAAGGAAAAAAATATTTTAAAAACTTCGATTTTTTTTGTTTTGTTTTTTATTACATACTGTTACCAGTCAGTGTCCCTGATCACTTCCATGCCAGGTATATCATGGAGCTGTACTGCACTGGTGACCGTATGTAAAAAAAAAAAAAAAAACTTTGAAAATAAAACAATTTTTTTTAATTCCTTTATTTTCCAAACAAATTGTGACATAAAAATTACAACTTCAGAAAACTAGCCATGCCTCTTACTAAATACCGCAGACTGTCTACTTTCCCAAAAGAGGTCATTTGGGGGGTATTCTGTCCTAGCGTTTTAGGGCCCCATGAAATGAGACTGGCCATCAGTACATCAGGATTGACAGATTTTCAAATGTATATCCCATAGTTTGTGGACGCTATAACTTTATTACAGACTACATAATGTATACCAATTTGGGTATTTTTACCACAGAAATGTAACAGAATACATTTTGACCTAAATTTATGAAGAAAGATTATTTATTTGCAAAATTGTATAACACAAACGTAGAAAAAAGGTTTATTTTTTTCCAGTCTTTTTTCACTTATTTAACAAAAAATAAAAAACCCAGTGTAGATTAAATACCACCAAAAGAATGCTCTATTTGTGTGAAAAAAAATGGTATGGGTTGTGCAGTATGTTATATTAACTCCCAAATAATAACAACACCCAGTCATTTTTATATATGTAATAATAACTCCCCAGTCATTTTTATATATGTAATAATAACTCCTAAACAGAAAAAGGCGTAAGTTATCTAAAATAGATTCAATGTTTTAATTAAATGTTTATTCTTAAACAAATGAGTGCATTTATAATTTGGAATTTGGCATTTTAAAGAATTTGGCGCTTTAAAGAATTGATCCTCCAAATAATTAATGATAACTTTCAATAATTAAAACCTGTTAACACTCTTGCGTATATATTAATAGATAAGGCATATTAATTTCAGCTCTTACTTTCAACTTTTATGTCATTTAGTTTCTTCCAAACTAGGGGAGTTATTATTACATATATAAAAATGACTGGGGAGTTATTATTTGGGAGTTAACATAACATACTACATGGGTACAGTGTTGCATGACAATATGTCATTCAAAATGTGACAGCCCTGAAACAAGAAAATTGGCCTGGGCAGGGAAGGGGTGAAAGTGGTATTGAAGTGGCTAAACCTTAGACATTTGTGGTCTGGTTTTCTCTTTGCTATTGCCACGTGATGCCATCATGACAAGATCAACAGAGCTCTCTAAGGCCCTCAGAAAAAAGTTGTGGATGTCTATATGTCTGGCAAGGGATTTAAAAAGATTACAACATCGTCTGAAACCAATCTGTATGGAAAATCTATAAGCGGCACACATTTCAAACAACTGGTAATTTTTCCAGGACTGCCAGGCCCAGCAAATTCAACTCAAGAGCTGACTGATTAATGCTGAAAGATCTCCAAAGATGTCAAAATGTCACCACAGGGTGTTCAAGTAACTCTTCCAACAGATGGAGTCAAAGTGCATGCATCTACAATCAGAAAAAGATTGCACCAATTCAACTTGTGAGATAGGTTTTTTACGAAAAAGCTTTTGCTGTAAAAAAAAAAAAAAAAAACAGCATTAGAGCAAGATTACAGTTTGCTATTGAACATGTGGGCAAAGACCAAGCCTTCTGGTACTGAACTTCTAGAACAATGGTTGTCACAAACCGAAGACTGTATCTCAGGAGAAGAACCTAATAACAACTGTAAAGCATGGTAATGAAAATGTTATGTTTTGGGCTTGCTTTGCTGCTTCAGAGACTTGGAAGCTCACAGTCATCATGTCAACTATGAATTGTGCAAGTTGAACTGCAAATGGGCCTTTCAGCACAATAGTGATCCAAAGCACACTAGCAAATCCATCAAGGAATGGCTTAAATCAAGGGGATAGAGGGTTAGGGGCAGGTGACCTGAAGCCCACCTGAGATATGCAACAGGACATTGATCCGAAACACATCAGCAAGTCCACCTCTGAATGACTTAAGAAAAACAAAATTTAGGTTTTAGAGTGGCCTAGTAAAAGTCCGGACTTAAATCCTATTGAGATGATGTGGCACGACCTTATACAGGCCATTCATGCTGGAAAACCCACCAATGGGGCAGAATTAAAATAATTCTGCAAACAGGAGAGGGCCAAAATTCCTCTGCAGTGATGCGAAAGACTCATTGCCAGTTATCGCAAACGCTTGATTGTAGTCGTTACCGCCAAGGGTTCAGGTCTGGGGGGGCAATTACTTTTTCACATGGGGCCAGGCAGGTTTGGACAGGTTTGTTTCCCGTAACCACTTGCCTACTGGGCACTTTTACCCTCATCCTGCCCAGGCCACTTTTCACCTTTTAGCACTGTCGCACTTTGAATGACAATTCTGTGGTCATGCAACACTGTACTCATTTTTTTTCACACAAATAGACCTTTTTGCTGGTATTTCATTGCCACTGGGTTTTTATTTTTTGCACTATACATGAAAAAAGAGCAAAAATTTAGAAAAATGCATTTTTCTTCATTTCTGTTATAACATTTTGCAAATATATAATCTTTCTACACAAATTTAGTCCAAAATGTATTACGCTACATTTCTTTGGTAAAAATAACCCAAATCAGTATTTATTATTTACCGTAGTTGGTAGGAAAGTTATAGAATCCACAAACTATGGTATATATCTACAAATCCATAAATCAAGATGTACTGATGGCTGATCTCATTTCTTGAGGCCCAAAAACTCCAGGACAGTACAATACACCCCAAATCACCACTTTTCAGAAAGTAGACAGTTTGAGGTATTTAGTAATGGTGAGTTTTTTGAAGTTGTCATTTTTTTGTCACAAGTTTGTGGAAAATGAAAAAAACGTTTTTTTCCATATCGTCACCAATGCAGCGTTATCATATAACTGGAGCAGCTGTGATCAGGGAGACTGACTGGTGACAGTATGTGAAAAAAAATATACATTTTTATTATTTTTTTTAAATGTTTTACATTTTTTTATGATTTTTTTTCTACTCCTGCAACCAGAGCAATTACCTCCCCCCATAGTAACCATTACCATACTAACATTTTACTACTCTGGGCAAGTGGTCTGTATTTTTTTTTTCTTTTTTTTACACATTATGATTGCTTATACCAACTAATTTCATTGGTATAAGTAAGCATTTATACTGAATTAAACTGATTCATTCAGTAATTTTTGTTACTGAATGCTACAGATGGGCTGTGATTGGCGCAGTCAGTACATGTGACCAATCACAGCTAGCAGCACAGTTGTAAGCAATCAATGGAAGCCATTCATTGTTTACAATTGTCATGTGATCTGCTGTGATTGATCACATGACACAGGCAGTGGGCTGGTGTAGTGATCTGTCATCAGCCGGCCGGTGATCGTTCCGGAGCTTGGTGTGATCCTTGGAGGACGTCACATGATATCCTCCCAGGATAATAGGTGTCCTGCTCGATCGTCATGTTACAATAGGCCGGGCGGGAAAAAGTTAAAAACTGCATTTTGTATATTCCTGGATTATCTTTCTTTCTGTAATGTTTAAATGTGTTTCATGATCTGAATCATTTAAGTGCGACAAATATTTAAAAAAAAATTAAAAATCAGGAAGAGGGCAAATTCTTTTTCACAGTAAAAAAATGAATGGAAGGGCGAATTTGTTTGTGTTCTTTTCCAGGTATATCACATTTATCTGTAGACAATGTTTTAATATACTGTAAATCCAATGTTTACCTATTCAAATATATTAAAGTCCACAATTTCTACAGGGTGTACTTCATTTTTCATATGACTATGACATTATGTGTATTATTACATATAGAGTGTAATTTATCAAAACTGAATCAGCCAGAATACGTAGCACCTGTGTGCATGGCAACCAATCAAAATTTTTCAATCCTGCTGCTTCAAATCTTTATCATCACTGTGGTCAAAATCGAACATCGATTCCACCCCAGTGATAATTAGAAAAATCAAATTAATGTTCTTAAAAGAAAAAAATTCAAGCACAATTCTGCTAACGTATAGTCAACTTAAAGAGCACCTTCACTTTTGTTGGGGAAAAAAAACATTCCCCCCTGAGTGATCAACGTACATTGCAGGGATTTTAACAAACTTTATTGCAGACTCCTACCTTTTGCTGTTCTGAAGAAATAGCTGTCTGTCTCCATGTGCAAAGTGAATCTGTACGGAAGCAGTTTTATAATTATCAATCAGTTGCTGCATGGCTCTAAAGAGGAAAGTTGCAGGGTCTGCAATCCCTTTAGCCCTGGTTCACACATATGCAGTCATGCGGGCCGCGTTTTGCACAGGCACGAGAGCCCATTCATTTGAATGGACTCCTGTGCCCTTTAACACACAGGGACAAAGTCCCTGCACGTCTTCTGAAAACGCAGTCCGCACGGGAACCTCGGTTCCCAGTACGGTTGCGTTTTCCAGTGCAGGCGGCGTGCCATTAGAACTAATGGCACCCGCCTGCAGGTCCGCATTCTTTGGTGCAGGTGGCGTGGCTGCATGAATTTGCGTGCGGATCCGCAGTGGCACCGCCCGCACATATGTGAACCAAGTGTTAGACATGATTTCCCTTTGCGAGTATCTCACCATAAATTACATTTTTGTTGCAGGGGATGCTCAAAATCCAATTTGTATCTTAGTGTAGACTTCTGGGAAAATCAGTGAGCCCACCAGACAAGCAGGAAATGATGTTTCTTGGGGGTGTTCTGGACACCATCTTTGTACAGAACACCTCCAGGTAACCATATTGTATTGCATTATTACTGCACTGCAAATTGGAAAGTAAAAGTATTTTTTTGATAACATTCAATCACAATATGACTTGTGTTGCACTAGTATATGCTATATTGTTTTTTTTTTTGTTGTTTTTTTGCTAATTTTATCCCACAAAAGCACAGTTACCCTTTAAGGCTAGCGACAATATACAGTATGTGTATTATTATATCTTGCCTCTATATTGTCATTGTCTGAGCTCGGCTACTGACATTATCTTTTTTTATATTCTTACATACTGAGGCTGATTTACTAAAGGTGTTCAAAAATGTTCACGATTGGATAATTGAAGTGAATAGTCACACAATCTATTATGCGAACCTTCTCAGTTCCATTAGTAAATCAGCCTCACTGTGTGTATAATGACATTCTCTGCGCTGAGATGCTGACAATATACAGGTATTTGTATTATTACATTTTGTGTATATAACAGCATTTTCTGTACCGGATTACTGACAGTGTGTGTATTACAACGTGTTGTGTCACTAATAGAATTCTCTAAGCCGGATTTTGCTGTGTATGTGCATTAATGCATTTTTTGTTTTTATCTTTAACCTATACTTTAATGTATTTGCAGATCAGAATAAATGCACTTTTTTAATGAACCCTGGGACATAATAGCCTCTGCATTCAATTATCTTGTCAGTTTAATCTTTTCTTTCCTGCTTATGGAGGACGCAGTAAACATGGCATCTGCTTACAGTTGCATGCTAAAGTTCCGGCACCCCTGGCCAAATTACATATAAAAGGTAAATGTGAAAAGTAGTAAACAACTGCTGCTGGAAATAGTTGATTAAAACAATATATTTGCAAACAGTAAGGTACATTGTATTTTACATACCTTTTAATATAAGAACATAGAAAATAGTAAATGTGGCATAAATTAACCTTTGTGAAATTTGCAGATTTGTTGATTAACAAACTGGATCCTGCAGTAGTCACATGACAACTCCACCCAATAGGGGAAGTTCCATTTGAAGGCTTCGTCCCCCGCTCCCCGTTAAGGATTGGCACCTTTGGGGAGCAAGAGGGGAGGGGGTACCCGAATTTGGCAGGTACCCGTTTCCACTTCCGCTGCAATTGCCTAGGCATTCGGAAGTGGAAGTTGCCCCCCCCCTTGCAGTCTTCTGGGACATGTGACAGGTCCCAAAAGACTACGGGGCCATTCACAGAGCGCAGCGCTACTCGCGCATGCGCAGTGGGCACCCGGCTGTGAAGCCGCAAGTTGTCACAACCAGGTGCCCACACTGAAGATGCCAGGGTTCCAGGGACACAGGGCTGCAAGTGAAATCGGCTGCGGTGAGGAAACCGCTGGATTGAGTGTCTGTTTTTTAAGTCAGCAGCTACAGTTTTTGTAGCTGCTGACTTTTATTTTTTTACATTTTGACTGTAGCTTAGGTTTAGCGTAAAAAATATCTAAATATGTAATCTATCCAGATGTGTCCAAACTTTGTCATGGTTTGAATGGCACAAGTGCAAAGATGCATAGAAACAGACTTGCATAATGTGTGGTTACATGTGTCAGTACTCATCGCTACTATTGGCTATAAAACTCTCTGTCACTCAGGACCATCTTAATAGGATCATGGGCCCCTGGGCAAAGTAATGCACTGGAGCCCCTACCAGGGAGATGGCAACCTGGGCTATGCGCGCCATGGCAAGAAGTGAGTGTGGCTAAATTTTGGCTGTGGAGTTTTAGTCTGATTAGAAACAACAAATAAACACAACCAGGGAATTATCCCTAAATAAATGCACCCCCTATACATGCTGTCCTCTCCCCCGTACACAATGTCCTGCCCCCTGTACACACTGTCCTTCTCCCCCGTACACACTGTCCTGCCCCCTGTACACACTCTCCTTCCCCCCCGTACACACTGTCGTTCCCCCCGTACACACTGTTCTCTCCCTGTACACACTGTTCCCCCCCCCCCCATACACACTGTCCTCCCCCCTTACATACTGTCCTGCCCCCCATACACTGTCCACCCCCCCATACACTGTCCACCCCCCCATACACTCTGTCCTGCCCCCCATACACACTGTCCTGCCCCCCATACACACTGTCCTACCCCCCATACACTGTCCTCCCCACCGTACACACTGTCCTGCCCACCGTACACACTGTCCTGCCCCCCGTACACACTGCCCTGGCCCCCGTACACACTGTCCTGCCCCCTGTACACACTGTCCCCCCCACCATACACACTGTCCTGCCCCCCCTTACATACTGTCCTGCCCCCCCTTACATACTGTCATGCCCCCCATACACACTGTCCTGCCCCCCATACACTGTCCTCCCCACCGTACACACTGTCCTGCCCCATGTACACACTCTTCTGCACCCCTATGCACACTGTCCTACCCTCTGTACACACTGTCCTGCCCCCGTACATACTGTCCTGCCCCCCCATACACTGTCCTCCTGCCCCCATACACACTGCCCTGGCCCCTGTACATACTGTCCTGCCCCCCCCGTACATACTGTCCTGCCCCCCCCCCGTACACACTGTCCTGCCCCCCCCGGTACACACTGTCCTGCCCCCCGTACCCACTGTCCTGCCCCCCGTACCCACTGTCCTGCCCCCCATACATATTGTCCTGCCCCCCGTACACGCTGCCCCCCCGTACACGCTGTCCTGCCCCCCCGTACACGCTGTCCTGCCCCCCTGTACACACTGTCCTGCCTGCTCCAGCTCTGCAGTTCAGTGTATTTTTTATTTCCACTACACTAAACACTAACTGAATACTTGGCCAGTTGAAATGTAATCTGCCAATATTAAGGCCATGGTTAATGTTCAGGCTTAAACCAAGACAATTTCATGTCAAATGTTGAACTACTGTGATGGTAGATGTGGTCACACATCTCCGTGTATACGGACCCCATATGACTGACTCTTGTCTTTCACACTATAGCTTAAGTGTCAGAGACCAGATATGTGAGATATTGCCATCAGAGCCTCTCTAGACATGTGTTGCATTGGGGTGGCAGAGAGATATACACTCATCGTCCACTTTATTAGGTACACCTTGCTAGTACCTGGTTGGACCCCCTTTTGCCTTCAGAACTGCCTTCATTCTTTGTGGCATGGATTCAACAAGGTATTGGAAACATTCCTCAGAGATTTTGGTCATATTGACATGATAGCATCACGCAGTTCCTGCAGATTTGCCAGCTGCACATCCATGATGCGAATCTCTCATTCCACCACATCCCAAAGGTGCTGTATTGGATTGAGATCTGGTGACTGTGGAGGCCATTGGAGTACAGGGACCTCATTGTCATGTTCAAGAAACCAGTTTGAGATGATTTGAGCTTTGTGACATTGTCCTGCTAGAAGAAGCCATCGGAAGATGAGGACACTGGAGTCATAAAGGGATGGACATGATCAGCAACAATACTCAGGTAGGCCTGAGTGTGTAGCCTCCCTAGTGGTCTGATTATGTCAGTATTTCTGTGCTCAAAGTGGTACATATTTTTGCATGGAAATATGTATTTTTTTTATTGTAGGCTGTAATTTTTACGAATAACTCACTGAAATCTGCCTGAACAACAGTCTAGTAAACATCCCGGGTAGGATAAAAATTGAAACATGAAATCATAAATTATAATTTAATAAATAATCATAAAAAATAATATAATAATAATACATTTAATTCAATAATGTAATCAAACCAAAAACACTGAAATTTGAAATATAGCGCCAAGTTCGCACATCACTGAGCTTAGTCGCAAAATCGTTTTCAGTGTCTGATGACGAATTTCCCCACGAATCATCACTCAATTCTGCAAGTGGTTCTGATTTACTATCCCTGTTCTCTAGCCGGTCTAAAACCGATTTTGACCTAAAGGGACGCTTTTTGGACGCCATGGACATTTCTCAGTTTCCAGGCAGAAAGAACAGTAAAAATGCAGGCAGGGCACAGGACAAAGCACTCGGGACAAAATGTATGTGAAATGGTTTGATACAGTAATGTTTTACGATGTTATTTTAGTGTATTTAGTGAATGTCATTTTTTCACATTTTTAAATTTCCCGCCGTTCCATCCCCGTACGTCCCGACGTCGCAGGGAATGGAACCCAAAAGACAGGTGCCGGCATCGGCCGCAGGACATTGCCGGGGACACTGCAGGAGGGACATCGCGGGAGCGAAGGACAAGGTAAGTGAAGAACAGATCCCGGAGCAGCGCTGCAGGGTATTCCTGAGTGTAGCTCGGGGTTACTGCTTGTGGTGCTGAAACTTTACCCTGAGCTACACTTGGGAATACCACCAGGGGGGTTAAATGATGCTCAGTTGGTACTAAGGGGCCCAAAATGTGCGAAGAAAATATACCCCACACCATTACACCCCCACCACTCGCCTGAACCGTTGATACAAGGCAGGATGGATCCATGCTTTCATGTTGTTTATGCCAAATTCTGACCGTACCATCTGAATGTCAAAGCTGAAATTGAGACTCATCAGACCAGGTAACATTTTTCCAAACTAATATTGTCCATTTTTGGTGAGCCTGTGCGAATTGTAGCCTCTGTTTCCTGTTCTTAGCTGACAAGAGTGGCACCTGGTGTGGTCTTCTGCTGCTGTAGCTCATCTGCTTCAAGGTTCGTCATGTTGTGCGTTCAGAGATGGTATTCTGCATGCCTTGGTTGTAACGAGTAGATATTTAAGTTACTGTTGCCTATCATCTCGAACCAGTCTGCCCATTCTCCTCTGACCTCTGACATGAACAAGGCTTTTTCGTTCACACACCTGCTGCACACTGGATACTCAGACCAGCTCATCTGGCACCAACAACCATTCCATGTTCAAAGCCACTGAAATCCCCTTTCTTCCCCATTCTGATGCTCATTTTGAACTTCAGCAAGTCGTCGTCGCCACGTCTACATGCCTAAATGCATTGAGTTGCTGCCATGTGATTGGCTGATTAGCAATTTGTGTTACCAAACAATTGAACAGGTGTACCTAATAAAGAGGCCAGTGAGTGTGTACAGTTTGTGTGTATATATATATATATATATATACATGTATGTATATCTGAAAACGGATCCCAGAATGTGATAACATTCATATAATGTACAAAAAGAGTAACAAATTGAAGATAAAAGGCCTCTGTTTTACATCTGCAGGGACAAAATTACATTAAAACTGCCAGACCAGGCCACTGTCCATGTAATTCATTTTTCATTATGTTTTTTTTTTGAAGACTAATAAGTGAGAGCCTGGAATTATTTAAAGATGTGGAATTTCAAGATGTATCACCAGAAGTTGAAAATCCTTGTTAAATCCTCCAGGGAATCCAATGCACATAGCACCTGGTCCGGTTTCCAATCACTGCCTTGGTTTCTGAGCTAGCGTGGTTGATTATACCCAAGCCATCAAGTGGCTGCTGTCATAGATGATCACATGTACAGCAATGTGGCAACTGCACATCAAACAGAGGCTAAAAGATGGCAGACTCCTTGGCTGTAAAGAATAGGGAAGGTGGGGGGGGGGTAGTTTTGTTTTAAGCCTCTGGTACAAAGCATGACAAAGTTGAAAAAAGTATGAAAAAAGTGTATACGTGTGTGTATTTCAGAGGATTTGCTAAAGTATGATGATAAGGACTGACTAGGATTAATAGAGTGTTAAATAGGAACAATTTTTATTATATAAAAATTGAAATCTTTTTGCACCTATGAGGTTACTCTAAAGGACATTATGTGCAAATCAGAGGCAAATCCTTTTGATCCGAACATAGAACTCAATGTAACAATAAAAGTCTTGTAATATATTTATTAAGGAAGCCTGCAAGCAACATTTACTAGCTAAATTTACACTGGCTGTGTTCCTGCTGCAGAGGCCGGGATCTGTTAAAGACACAATAACATATGAATAACATTTCTAATACAGACCAATCGCTTTCTTCCAAGATCTGTCTTCAAAATCGTCTGAAGCTGCACATTAGCCAGATTAGTGGACATGTTCATGAATATCCTTGCCCATAGACATGTTTAGTAAGACAAAAAGCAGAGATTGTTAATCCGCACTGACCATTAGAATTCTGGTTTCACTGATCTGACATCATTGAATGGAAATACAATTTCTCTGGGATAATTCAGTTCGCACATCATCAGCACACTTTGCATTCCTGTATTGAAAGAGGTATCATGCTTAAAGTAGATCTACACTCTCTAAGTCAACATTAACTATTTTAATCTTTATTCTGCTATTATTAGTAAATAGATAGGGAGGTGTATTTTATTTAGTTGTGTTAAACTTCTTTTTTTTTTTTATTTCTTCAGTTGTTTCCTAGTTTCTGGCCTAGGTCAAAATTATGTCATACATCCCAGGAGTCTTCATGGGCATTTTTTTTCTTTCATCTTGAGGGGATTTCTCATCTAAGCATACCCTCCTGTCTGCATGCCTGAGCTAAGGGCAGATGAATTCCAGGAAATAAATGCTACATAAATCATCTGTATATATATATATATATATATATATGTGTGTGTGTGTGTGTGTGTGTATATATATATATATATATATATATATATATATATATATATTTTTTTTTTTTTTTTTTTTTTTTTTTTTTTTTTTATACCAAACATGTTATACTTACCCATACGATTGCACAGAGCAGCCCTGAACCTCCTCTTCTCACTCTACACTCCTCCTCTTCTCAGTGCACCACTTCCTATGGTGGTACACCTGTGAGCTCGCTCCCAAGCCGGACTGTGTGCATCTATTGACATACACAACATGACTCGGCCCCGCTCCCTTCTTACAGCCTTTGATTGACAGCAGCAGAAGTCAAAAGCTTTTGTTGCTGTGCCGGGTCCTGTGAGAGGGGAGAGAGAATACCAGCGCTGCTGCAGATGTGCACAATGCTTGTTCAATCCAGAACTCAGGTAAGTATTTGGGGGTGGGGAACAACTAGTGGAGGGTAATGCATTAAGGTTCTGTTCCAAAGTGCATCTTTAACCAAACTATTGTTAATTTTTTTTTTTTCTGTCTCTCACAAAGAGATGATTATTTATTTATTATTTCAGCTACTTATATAGCGCCGTCAATTTATGCAGCGCTTTACATATATATATATATTATACATTCACATCAGTCCCTAACCCTCAAAGGGTGTACAATCTAAGGTCCCTAACTCACATTCATACATATACTAGGGCTAATTTAGACAGGATCCAATTAAACTACCAGCATGTCTTTGGAGAGTGGGAGGAAACCAGAGTACCCGGAGGAAACCCACACAGGCACAGGCAGAACATGCAAACTCCAGGCAGGTGGTGCCGTGGCTGAGATTCGAACCAACAACCCTAGTGCTGCCAGGCGGAAGTGCTAACCATTTAGCCACTGTGCTGCCCGCGATTTCCTGTTAAATGCTGTCCTGGAGACACAGCAAAAGAATTGAGGGTACATCCTCTTACACTAAAACAGCTGTCCCATTTAAACAATTTCCCTACACCTCCTGTTTCTGTGGCTACAGTAAAATATTGCATTGCCCATCACTTTCTCAATGGCAGTGGTCACCAGGACAATTAGGGTAAGTCTCCACTGCATGGACCTAGAAGGTAACTATTCAGCTGGCAGGGATTTGAATTTTACTACTCTATCTAAAACTAAAAAAAAAAAAGGTGGGGGGGTGAATTTTCAAAGGACATCCCAACCTTACTGCACCTTCTAAGAGTAATGGCAACTGTCGCCGGGCAGAATAATGGCAAATAGGCATGACTTAGCTCTGTAGTTAGGGGGAGGTCAGGCTTCCAGAGGATTTTTTTTCCTGTAAAGCCAAAGCTGTGATTCACACACACCCTGTGCTGACAGACGGTTGATACACATTTCTAATTAAACAATTTATCTTCCTGGTTCACCAGTTCAGTTTTCCATGGCATCTACAGCCTCCGCAGTGAACAGCGAATCCAAATCATAACTTCAATCCATTGAAGAAGGGAGCTGACCCGTGAAATAGCACAGTGATCTTACTGATTAGTAAGGTGTATGTATTACAGGACTGACTAACCAAATATACAAAACCTTTGGTGGGTAAAATGGTAAACATACAGTATACTCTGTATTTCTATCTAGTACTTCGCTATTAGACATGTGCTCTCTGGAAATTTTCATTTCATTTTGGATACATTCGTTCATTGAAGAATTTCATTTCATCATATTCATTATGTTGAACCGATTTGTTTTCGGGATTTGTTTTGTATCTCCGGCATTCGTTTTGTATATTTGTTGGTCCGAGTGTAGTAAAAAAAAATGATGCAGTTTTTCCGGAATATTGCTATATATTCGATATATACTCACTGGCCACTTTATTAGGTACACTGGTTCAATTGCTTGGCAATACAAATTGCTAATCAGCCAATCACATGGCAGAAACGCAATGCATTTAGGTATCTAGACATGGTGAAGATGACTTGCTGAAGTTTGAACTGAGCACCAGAATTGGGAAGAAACGGGATTTAATTGGCTTTGAACATGGAATGGTTGTTGGTGCCAGATGGGCTGGTCTGAGTATTTAAAAATCTGCTGACATACTGGGATTTTCACGCACAACCATCTCTAGGGTTTACAGAGAATGGTCCGAAAAAGAGAAAATATTCAGTGAGCGGCAGTTGTGTGGAAGAAAATGCCTTGTTGATGTCAGAGGTCAGAGGAGAATGGGCAGACTGGTTGCTGTTACATTCAAATGGTAGAGCCAGAATTTGGCGTAAACAACATGAAAGCATGGATCCATCCTACCTTGTATCCACAGTTCAGGCTGCTGGTGGTGGTGTAATGGTGTGGGGGAGATTTTCTTGGCACTAGCAAAGTGTTCCTAATAAAGTGGCCGGTCAATGTATTATTGAATCAGACAGATTTGAATCGGAAGAATTCAATATTTTCAGATGCTAGTCTAACCCACCAAGAAAAATGGCATGGGCTAATTGGATAATATCGACTGGCATTATGTGCATCCGAATTAATGAATGAAATGAAATTCAGAACCATTCGTTATCTGACTCTGAATTATAAAACAGATTTGAAATGGAATTCATTTCCCCATGGGCCCAAACTACTAATGCATTATGTGACATCATCCGAATGAAACAAATGCACTTGTTAATTTCCTTATAATGTTTTTTCAGATTCATTGACATTCGTTACTATGTCTATTCAGAGATTTGTATACATCCGAAATGACGTTTTCTTCTGAAAAACAAAATGTAACTAAATGAAATGCACATGTCTACTAGCTTTCACCTGTTGACCTGACAAGTATGATAAATATGTTTTAGTAAATGAGAGTTAGTACATAGATGATTGAATTGGCTAAGGTGGCACAAAAGACAACATATTCACTTCATCCAGATCTCTATATTATGAGAAGTTGTAATAGCTAATTAGTTCACTCGACTGGATATCTGACATTCACTATTTGAAAATGTCGGGATGACTGATCTGCAGAATTTATCCAGGGAGTCTGGAGTCTGGAGGGAAACTGCTTTCCTTCTACAACAAAACCGGAACCCTCGTAGGAGTTCTCTTTTCAGTTCCTCTGATTCAACTCTGCTAAAACACAGAACTTTGATGGACCTTTGTCTTTGTTCTTCAGGATTACCAAACATGCACCAGCCTGTCTTTAACAGTTGCTAGAGCCTTAAGCATTTCTAAGACATCCTGAAGGAGGTTTGCATATATTGTTGGGCTACAGTATTGAAAGTTCCCACATGGTAATCATAGCATGCCTCCGATAAGATCTGCTGAAGAGGATGGATCAATAAAGACCAGAAAGAATAAAAATGTGAGAAGACAACCAACCACAAATAATAGCGCAACCCTACACCAATAAATAAGTAAATATTTAAATAAATATTCATATGAATTGATAAATAATAAATTAATAAATCAATGAATAAATCCACCACCACATATGTGCACATAAAAAATAAGTCCATTAAAAGTCCATAAATGATCCTTTGATAAATGAAATAATGAGATCCTCCTTCACCAACGTGACATCCAGTGCTCAGAACACCCCATCAAAATGCACACTCACCATGTGCTGGTGATAAACCAGCGTATCTTTAAATATCCAGCAATCCACCACAATGCTCAGGAAATTCTCTCATATGCAATTAGTACATGTGAATAAAAACATACAAACAAGCTGCTTACGAACTCAAAAACAGAGCACACTGCTATAGAATTGGTCCTTTTTAAAGCGTAGCTCCAACCAGAAGGTGAGATTTCACTTTAAACCATCCTCCCCCCTCCTCTTCCCCAAACGGCACCTTTTTTTTTTGGGGGGGGGGGGGACTGATTTTGACAGGTACCCGCTCCCATTTCTGCTCTGACCACCTAGTTCTCCTCCCCCTCCCTCCCAGCAGTCTTCTGAGACATGTGACAGGTCATAGAAGACTGTGGGACCATTCACAATATGCAGCACGAATCATGCATACGCAGTGGGCATCCAGCTGTGAAGACGCAAGCTATCACAGCCGGGTGCCCACAGTTGAGGTGCTGGCGCCGAGGACAGAAGATGAAAGGAAGGGGGATGGTTCAGGTGAGCACACCACTGGATCCTGGGACAGGTGAGTGTCTGTTTATTAAAGGTCAGCAGCATAGTTTTCGTATTAAAGTGAACCTATCTCAAAATGTTGAAGTAAAAGTCCTAATTAAAGTATACCTGTGATTTTTCCTAGGGGTCAAAGCTATATGTACACATTAATGGTGGTCCCCCAGTACATATTCACCTTCTATTCATTCCCACACCATTGCATTCAGCTTGTGTAAGCTCTAAAGTGCTCTAATTGGAGCTTACACAGGGCTCACTTCCTCATTCCTGAGCGTCAAATTGCCAGTGTTGGAGCAAAGAAAAGATGGGAATATGTGTGTGTAGGTTTGTTTGAAAATTCTAAGATCAGTAAAACTGCACTGCATTCAGATCCATACAATCTGAATGGAACAAATCTGCATGTGAGATCAGTAATTTATGCTTGTATGCATGTAAACACATATGTGAATATATGCATAATTTATTCTTGGCTTGCAAAAAAAATAAAATATTTATAGTACAAGTATAAAGGCAAGTAAATTCCGGAAATGTTAAATCTCAAATATAGTGGGGAGGGGTTACAAAACTCCATTAGGGATGTTACTGCTCCCTGTGCCCTTGCTGGGGAGATTTCCTGCATTTTCTATCTATGTTTTTATTTAGGTAGCAAGTAAGGGCATTTGCTTCAACAGAGGCATGGATGGAATAAAAAAAACACTTTGTTTTTGTTTTAGTGGTGGTGGGGGGGGGATCAAAGTGTTGCCTTGAAAAAGTATTCATATTCCTTGATATTTTCCACATTTTGTCATATTACAACTAAAAAGATAAAAATGTATTTTATTGGGATTTTATGTGCTAGACCACCACAAAGTGGCACATAATTGTGAAGTGGAAGGAAAATGATAAACAGTTTTCAATATTTTTTAGAAATAAATATCTGAAAAGTGTGGCGTGCATTCGTATTCAGTCCTCCGGAGTCAATACTTTGCAGGACCACCTTTCACTGCGATTACAGCTGCAATTCTTTTTGGGGATGTCTCTACCAGCTTTGCACATCTAGGGACATTTTTGCCCATTCTTCTTTGCAAAATAGCTCAAGCTCTGTCAGATTGGATGGAAAGCATCTGTGAACAGCAAGTTTCAAGTCTTGCCACAGATTCTCAATTGGATTTAGGTCTGGACTTTGACTGGGCCATTCTAACGCATGAATATGCCTTGATCCTAAACCATTCCCTTATAGCTCTGGCTCTTTATTTAGAGTCATTGTCCTGCTGAAAGGTGAAACTCCTCCCCGGTCTCAAGTATTTTGCAGACTCTTAACAGGTTTTCTTCTAAGATTGCCATGTATTTGGCTTTGTCCATCTTCTCATCAACTCTGAGCAGCTTCCCTGTCCCCATTGAAGAAAAGCATCCCCACAACATGATGCTGCTACCACGTTTTACGGTGGGGATGGTGTGTTCAGGTTGATGTGTAGTGTTAGTTTTCTGTCACACTTGGCGTTTTGCTTTTAGGCCAAAAAGTTAAATTTTGGTGAGGAGCGGAGAGTGCGTGTAGGGTGGTACTTGGACATTAGGTCGGTGGTGTAGTTTGGGGCAGACTTATGGACAGCTTTGTACGTCAGTGTTAGGATTTTGAATTTGATCCGTTGGGCAATCGGAAGCCAGTGGAGGGATTGGCAGAGGAGGGTGGTGGAAACGGAGCAGTTGGTAAGGTGGATGAGTCTGGCTGCTGTATTCAGGATCGACTGAAGCGGGGATAGCCTGTGGCGAGGCAGGCCAATGAGGAGGGAGTTGCAGTAATCGAGTCGTGATATGATGAGGGAGTGGATGAGCTGCTTAGTGGTTTCTGGTGTTAGGAACGTACGTAGTTTGGCGATGTTGTGGAGGTGGAGTCTGCATGAGTTTGTTAGTGATTGGACTTGGGGCTGGAAGGATAGATTGTAGTCAAGAATGACACCAAGTACTCTGGCCTGCAGGGCGGGCCTGATGGTGGCATTGTTGGACGTGATGGAGAAGTCAGTGGGGGGTGGTGTGCGGGCTGGGGGGAAGACTAGGAGCACGGTTTTGGAGAGGTTCAGTTTAAGGAAGTGGAGCGACATCCAATCTGATATGTCGTTCAGTAGGTTTGTGATTCAGGCGGAGACTGAGGGGATGAGGCGAGGGGTCGAGAGATAGATTTGCGTGTCATCGGCATAGAGGTGGTAGTTGAAGCCGTGAGAGTGTATGAGTTGGCCAAGGGAGGAGGTGTAGATGGAGAAGAGAAGGGGCCCGAGGACAGAGCCTTGAGGGACCCCAACAGAGAGGGGGAGTGAGGGGGAGGTGGTAGCGTTATAGGTAACGCTAAAGGATAGTTGTGATAGGTAGGACGAGAGCCAGGAGAGAGCGGAATCTCTGAGGCCAAGGCAGTGTAGTTTTTTGAGGAGGAGGGGGTGGTCGACTGTGTCAAAAGTCGCGGAGAGGTCAAGAAGTTGGAGCACTGAATAGTGGCCATTAGCTTTGGCGGTTAGCAGGTCGTTGGATAGTTTAAGTAAGGCGGCTTCAGTGGAGTGTAGGGGATGGAAGCCAGTCTGTAGGGGATTGAGGAAGTTGTTGTCGTTGAGGTGGAAGCTTAGGCGATTGTAGACTAAGCGCTCGAGGAGTTTGGATGTGAATGGCAGCAGGGAGATGGGTCTAAGGTTGTTCGAGTCAGTGGGGTCCAGGGAGGGCTTTTTAAGTATGGGAGTGATGTGTGCGTGCTTCAGAGGGGAAGGGAATGCGCCGGAAGAGAAGGAGAGATTAAAGATGTGGGTGAGGGAGCGTAGGATGGAGGAGGAGGGAGGTCATAGGAGTTGTGAGGGGACAGAGTCGAGGGGGCAGGTGGTGAGGCAGGCTTCAGAGAAGACCTTGGTGACCTCCTCAATGGTAGTAAGGTCGAAGGGGTGGAGTGTTGAGGGGGCTTCAGTGTGAGGAATGTTAGGTGGGGTGGAGGTCTGAACAGTGGTGAGGCCGAGGGAGAGGGGTGATGAGGGGGCTGCTGTGTGAGAGGGGATGGGTGGGGAGGAAGTTTGAGCAGCGGCGATGTCCCTGTGAATTGTGTCAATCTTGTTTTTGAAGTGATTGGCAATCTCAAGGGAGGTGAGTGAGGTGCTGGGTGGAGGTGGGGGCAGAGAGAGTAGAGAGTTGAAGGTGGAGAAGAGCCGGTGAGGATTGGAGGAGAGGGTCTTGATGAGGGTCAGGAAGTAGGCTTGTTTGGCAGCATGGAGGGAGGAGGTGTAGGTGTGGAAGGCAGATTTATAGCGGGTGAATGCTAGTTGGGATCTGGTTTTGCACCATAGTCGCTCCAGCGCACGACTGCATCGTTTGAGAGTTTTGGTGTGATCAGTCTACCAGTGCTCCGTGATATGTTCAAAGCTTGGGATATTTTTTTATAACATAACCCTACTTTAAACGTTTCCACAACTTTATCCCTGACCTGTCCTGGTGTGTTCCTTGGCCTCCATGATGCGGTTTGTTCACTAATGTTCTCTAACAAACCTCTGGGGGCTTCACAGAACAGCTGTATTTATACTGAGATTAAATTACACACAGGTGGACTCTCCTAGATTGTAAACGCTATCGAGCAGGGCCCTCTGTTTCCTCTTGTACCAAATTGTATTGTAACTGTAATGTCTACCTTAATTTGGTAAAGTGCTGCGCAAACTGTGGGCACTATATAAATCCAGTATAATAATAATAATTTACTAATTAGGTGACTTCTGAAGGCAATTGGTTCCACTAGATTTTAGATAGGGGTGTCAGAGTAAAGGGAGATGAATATAAATGCATGCCCCTATGTGTTGGTCTATCACATAAAATCCCAATAAAATACAATTATGTTTTTGGTTGTAACGTGACAAAATGTGGAACTTTTCAAGGGTATGAATACTTTTTCAAGGCACTGTGTGTATATATATATATATATATATATATATATAAAATATAATATATATATTATTTTCTGCCTATTGGGCAGATTCCCTTCACTTCTGACTTCAAGAATCTGACTGCATAGGAAGAAAACAAAAAAAGGTTTTTGGCTGGACATTTCTATTTTTTTGAATTCAGATACTTTTCTTCCATATTTCACACCACACTACAACAAGTCTTTGGATGCACACATCTGTATCTGAAGCGGTGGGAGGGGCGAAACGCGTTGGATAGAGGCTCCGGTGACGTCACATCCGGTTTTTGGAACACATACAGACCAGCGTCTTTCCTGGACTGTGATTCAGCTGCCCATCAGGTTTTTTACCTTTTGTTTAAAGCAGATTGTTTTATTTTAGATGTAAGTGCAATTTTAATAAAAGTTAATACTGCACTATGAGGGCTCCCTTATCTCCTCTGATTTCCATTGCCTGAAGTACCTGCCATCTTTACTCACTGCCATCATACTTTACATCATTAAATGGAGCTGAATATTTGGAGAAGAGTGGAGAACAACATAAAGTGAAATAAAGGAAGTTTTTCCTCACCTTTTGCTAACAGCAGGGGATCCACCTTATCTGATGCGTGCGGTCAAAGAAGGGGGCACAGATCATGCATCACATTGTGTGTTTTTTGACCATGAAGACACTTTATGGTTTGCAGAGCAAGAAGCACTTTATTGAAAAGGATTCAATATAGAAGTTGAAATATTGTGCTATATATTGGATTTTTTTGGACACTTGATAATCAATTATTACTGTTCACTTGTACTGTTGAGCACTCTGTTTAATTTTTTCACATCTGTGACTGTCATAGTGAAATGGTTCTTCAGAAAAAGCCCTGATTCTTCTCCTATAAAAGTCATGTAACACTGAAATGAGAAGAAATGATTGCATATAGTATAGATTGCGTATAGTGTTTTTCTTACCTGTAGCCAGGCTGACTAAGAGTCATTACACAACATTAGAGTGCACTGTTTTCATACAAAGCAGCAGCTTATCAGCCACATCATTCACTCAGCAATGTCTGGAAGATTATCTGTGGTATGTGAAATGTATTGACATCATCTTAAGCAGAATTATCTTTTAACTCTACAGCTACCTGTATTTTTTGAATGACTTCATCAGCACCTGATCTATTTACCTGTAGTGGTAAATAATAAACCATAGAGAAGCTTGATGACCCTTCATGGTGGCTGCCCTACAATATACGCACTTTCAAATTTGCTCACCTGCAGCTGAACAATAGGGGTATTTTGATGACCCCCTGAGGTGGACGATCTACAATTTGTATAATGTAAGAATATTCCACTGCAGTTCTGCACATTATGGACCATAGGAGCAGTTTGATGGAATTTTTGCCATTTGGTTTGTAATGGTCCACCCATGGTCACACTTCTCTCCTACAGTACTGGTCCCTCATCTCTCCTACAGTACATAAGAAGGCTAGATGTGCATAGATACCTGTACCATCTCCTGGACATTCCTCTGCATTATGGCATGGTCTTACAGCAAACCCCACACCTGGTTCTAATCAACAGAATTTAAAGTGAGGTCTAGCATTCAGCTTGCTGCTCAACTATTAGTACAATTATTTGGAAACTCGTGGATTGTACTTCTGCCTGCTGCCAGTCTTGACCTACAACTTGCTTTTTAAAATGATATTTGCTTACCCTGAACTCTAGTCTGTCTGACTCTGACTCCTCTCACACATTTGTGCCATGTCTGTTTTCATCTGCTAGTCAGTAATGCTGTCCACGTTTTTCCAGGTGCTGTGTCAGCAGAATAATAGTCACGTCATTGCTGGTTCTACTGAAAACCTCACACACTGGGGTTGCACCTCTAAGAAAATTCTGTGCCTCCTGCTGGTGACACAGAGGGTCTGCTGTACCCCAAATACAATGTGTACGTTGTCAGATCTACTCACCTGCACTACTGTTATAATGTTATGATCTATTGGGAATTTGAGGTGGGGTTCACCTGTGTGCCATGCCCCAGAGTGTATTGCCCTATACGTGAATAAGTCCAGTAGTGCTCTAAAGCCCCCTACACAGACAAATGATCGTCCGGTTTTTGGGTTTTTTCGCATGCTAGTCTCATATCGAAAGTGAAGAGGTTACTAAAGTTACAAAAATTCTTGTACGACAGAATAAAAGTTTGGAAGTGATCTGTATTGTATTTTCGGACGAAAACTGTATTGATTAAATAAAAATTGTACAATCTGATATTGTACAAGAAAGTCTTGTACTGGTTTCTTTAAATAATTTTGGTGTACTAACAATCAGATTATCGTATGACCGCTTCAATAGCTGTATTTTTCATACAATTTTCTGATCCTGTATACTAGGCTTTAGAGTAGTTTGACTTGACGGTCAGTTGGCTATATCATTTGCCATTTTAAATTATGATCCAGTCTTGTTGACTTTAACAGTTTGAATTAGCTGATTATGTGGGAATTATAGTACTGGTCGTTCCATAGATAGATATTATGCAATAGTAGTTACTTGGTTGTTCCTGCCAATAGATGAGGTCATAATTATCAAAGGCTTTCCTAATAAGCCAACGTACCAGGTATGAAAATAAATTGCTGTAAATGTACCTAACATCCTTCTAATGGCTCACTTGACTTTATCCTAATATGAATGGTTATTCATACCATGTTTATGAGTTTAGTTTCACAGATATGTTAAGAAACCTCTAACTTTCTAGACTTTTCCTGTGCCGGGTGCTTCCGTTCTGCAGCTGTTGGGTTGGTCCTTCTATTCAGAAAGGACAGATGTATTTTGGTGTAAACTTATGTTTTGATGTACTGTCCAACACTTTATTTGTATTACCCACATCCAGGAAACTGGGTAACCCTCTGGAAAAGAAAGAAAACACTATACGGATGCCATATTGACTAGTCAACTCATGTCTCAGATTTAACTTCAAAGACTTGTGATTTGAATCCGTCCTGCTATTATGACACTTAGGTTTATTCATCTGCGTTTTCACTTCCTTGTGTTTAACCATTACATTTCCAAACTAAATACAGTCATCAATTAAAGGACTGCTAAAAAAATTAAAATGTTGCAACATTGACATACGAAACTACGATAGCTCCTAGTCTTGACAGAACCCTTTGAAGGGATAGTGTTACTTTAGGAGTCAGGAACATTTTGTGAAAACATTTACTTGTTTTTAGTGCCAAATGCCTAGCACCAAGTATGACCAGAGCCACTGAAGTATAACATTAAAGTATAACTAAAGGCAAAACAATTTTTTTTTAGATTGAGTGGAGAGAGACTAGAACATCGGTCAGATTTCTATTGCTTTCTGTGCCGCCATTAAGAAGATTCAACCTTCTTATTTGTGTTGGTAACCATTATCACCAAAAGTGAAAGAAAATCCTAAATTTTGAAGAGGAATGAAAGGTAAATCTTCCAGTGGAGACACTAGTTCTAGTGACTCTGGTGGGCTACCAGGGATTTCCTTCATGCTTGGAGGCACACCTTCTCCCTGTTGTGGCTATAGGACAGGAAGTGAATGGAAAACCCTCCAATGGGACACAGATGGTAAACAACCTGACAAACAACCCGTACACTCTCCAAAATGAAAAAAAAAAAGTTTTGTCTTTGGTTATGCTTTAACTATGTGAAGCTATTGTGCTATTATTTAATCATATAACAGGTCCCCACTGGCCATGTTAACTTACAGCTTGATGGTCAGGGGGGGCAGTAAAACCGCAGTTCTACCATCTGTTTTACTGTCCATTGGCTGCACGTGAAAATGAGCTCTTATAGCTTGTTTGCAAGGTTTGTGTTTTGCCAGATGTTATTTTTTAATAGCCATATTTTTAAATCTGTATGGAAAAAAGACTCAAGATGTTCAACATTACATTAATGATTTTAGATTTTTGGCTAAGACTGGCCATACAGTGCTCCATATTCTCCTGTGATGCTGCAGGATGGAGCTTCAGTTGCAATAATTACGGAGTATGAGTGGTTGACCTACAACCAATACTAAGTGTACCATCTGTTGAATGAGCTTCCAGCATGCCTGAACATATGTGCTATCAGAAGGTGTGCACTTGCTCTGAGAAATATGAATGTTGTTCTTTTTCCTGCATATTTATAGACTTATATGTTGTGCAGGATGGGAGTTCAAATTTCAGCATCTTCATTTGAAGGGGAGCAATGGTTGGGTAATGTCATACCTGTCAATGACCACTGTATAGAAACATAACAAATAGTAGTTCGCAGGACATACCCATTGTCATCTTTGTGCAGATGCATACCACACAATATCATTTTTACCATAGACTATGCACTTTACATGATTTCCATATTAACACGCAGTGAAAGAGCTTTAAACAAGCCATCCCTGAGCTTTCCAGCTGCTTTTAATGTGAAGTTATTCACTCTGAAAAACCCTTAACTCCTTACCATACTGTATGTGCGGTGGCAGGTGGGCCTTAATGCCCAGTGACCACATATATGGGGCACTGTCTTGTTCTGGGGTGTACTTCCACGGCACACAAAGTCAACAACAAACATTCAACTACCGATGGTCAGGAGTTAGTAGGACGGGTAACGTCAACATTGTTCAGCCAATCACAGTGCTGCATCTGTGATCATTCACAGATTTCACAGGTAGTAAGCAATGATGTCAGAAGTGACATCTTGCTTACACCTATTAATGTGATCTTTGATTGGCCAATCAGTGATAACATGATCAGGGCCTCACACAGTAGTCCCGTACAGCGATCGGTTTTGCGCTAGGTGTGATTTTTACTTCATAATTACATTCATCTAGCTTGAACCAATGTAAATATGAATATCTCACACCTGAGCAATGGCTGTTGAAACTGCAAGTCACTCTACTAGTCCGGTTCTTGTGGAGGATGGCCTCCCTTCTACATACAGTAGTAACTACAGTGGGTCACACACTTGGCACTGCCACCATTCACAGGGAGCCCACCTTACCAGCCTTGGGAATCATGGCCCATTTAAAGCTCCAGTTCCAGCCAGCATAAAGGGGTTACAGAGTGTAGCTTAGAATCATCTACTGCGTGGTTACATTAAAGGCTTGCAAATTGGCAAAATCTGCTCTCCTTGCAAAACACAACTACTGTGTTGTGAACTTAGATAACTAATTTCTCAACAATGCTTATGGAGGCAGAGATGAATAAGGACTTGTTTTAAAGTGCTTTTACTGCTTGTTCAGAGTATATACAGTAAATACTTTAGTGTAGATAATCAGGATGCAGATTCACTTTAAAGATTAATTCTAGGTGTGATTTTTACTTCATAATTACATTCATCTAGCTTGAACCAATGTAACTATGTATATCTCACACTCTCACACCTGAGCAATGGCTGTGGAAACGGCAAGTCACTGTACTAGTCCGGTTCTTGTGGAGGATGGTCTCCCTTCTACATACAGTAGTAACTAGAGTGGGTCACACACTTGGCACTGCCACCATTCACAGGAAGCCGTACATTTTTCTAATGAATACAAGATGTAGCCCTCTTTTGGGGGTGTTATGACAAATGGCTGTCCGCAAGCAGGATACTGTGCTAAACCTGCAGGTAAATAAGAGGACCAGAATCTTCGCTATGTGGAAGAGTGCGTTTGATAATAAAGTTGAAAAGAACGAACACAAGGGGGGCCAATCTGAGTGTAGGGGGTTAATCACTTCCCATCCTGCCCTATATAAATGGCCGGATGGTGGCAGTGCAGGGGCGGGTTGCTGTTCATTAATGGCGCCCGCCATTTTGGATTGTGCACGCTCACTGCGAGCGCGCAGCACCCCGATCCGGTGCCCGCTGCTCCGGAGGACACAGCGGAACACCGATCGCTGTACGGGACCTCTGTGTGAGGCCCTGATCATGTGATCACTGATTGGCCAATCAGAGATCACATTAATAGGTGAAAGCAAGATGTCACTTCTGACATCATTGCTTACTACGTGTGAAATCTGTGAATGATCACAGAGATCACATGGTACAAGGCTATTCACAACAGCCTTGTATCATGTGACAAGCTGTGACCAATCACAGCTTGCACAGTATTTCTCAATGGCTGCAAGAATGCAGCCAGAGAGAAGGAGAAATTATTGCTTTTACAGCCTTTATGGGTATAAAAGCAATCGGTGTAAAAAAAAAAAAAAAAAATCTTCATCACCCCCCACAAGTAGTACAGTGTGACTATGGTGATACTGTACTACTAGGGTGACAGTATGTTAAAAAAAAACATAAATAATAATATAAAGGCATAAAATAAAAATGTAAAAAAAGATTTTTGAAAAATTATAATTTTTGGTTATAAACTAATTTGGGTTATTTTTTTTTTACTAAAAAGATAACTGAATACATTTTGGCCAAGATTTATGAAGAAAGATTATTTATTTGCAACATTTTAGAAGAAAAACACTTTTTTCAAAATGTTTGGACTTTTTCATTTATATAGCAAAAAAAATAAAAAATCCCAGTGGTGAATAAATACCACCAAAATAAAGTTTTATTTGTCTAAAAAAAAGCTAAAAAATTAATATGGGTACAGTGTTGCATGACCGTGCAATTGTCATTAAAAGTGTAACAGCACTGAAAGCTGAAAATTGGCCTGGACAGAAAGGGGGTAAAAGTGTCCGGACATGAAGTGGTTAATCATTTATTAAAATGCATAAAAAATTAGTAACTACTCAAAAACTAAGGGCGTATGAAGGCATGTAAAAGCAATCCTCAGCTGAACCTCTAGGAAGCCAGCAGTGTAAATTTGGGTCCTGATCCTTCTGGATGGATGGGGATGGAGCTGTCAGCAGTGAAGGAAGTTTGAATTTGGTGCTATTAACCAGCGTAGAACGCGAGGAAGTCTGGACCCAGCGGGCGACCAGTAGGAAGGCGAGAAGTCTGGTGACGCGTTTCGAAGCAACTGCTTCTTTGTCAGACCTGATTGGCTGTAGGGAAAGTCAGTCTGTTATAGGCCGGACAAGGCGGGCTATTCTGTAGAGGATTGACAGCACTTGACTGGAGACAGGATATGCAGCATGGATTGGTGGATGGGATCGGAGCACCGCCATGCATCAGCAAAAGAATCACTAGTTGGCATACAGTAGTAATACAGGTACAAACATCACCTGACAAAGATTGTGTGGGAAGCCATGGTGATGATAAATTGGCGGAGCAACTAAATGCTAATAAAACTTATTGAACTTTTAAAACGGACCATATGAATTTGTACTGTCATATGTGGGGCTATATACTGATATATTAAGGATACCTAATAATAGGATAAATTAGGTATGATCAATAAAATTATAATAATAAAAAATAATAAGCAGAGGGATCACTTGTTGAAATGCAATATTAATAGTAGGGTTATAACCATCCTGTGTATATACATGACAAGCCATAATAGTGGAGTTAAAATACAGCTGATGAAGCAACTCAGTACTTAGAAAACGTATTTAACCACTAGCCTACAGGGCACTTATACCCCCTTCCTGCCCAGGCCAATTTCCAGCTTTCAGCGCTGTTGCACTTTGAATGACAATTGCGCGGTCATGCAACACTGTACCCATATGAAATTTTTATCATTTTTTTTGTGACAGACAGAGCTTTATTTTGGTGGTATTTAATCACTTCTGGGTTTTTTATTTTTTCTTAAACCAAAAACCACTGAAAATTTTGAAAAAAAAATTTTTTTTTCTTAGTTTTTGTTATAAAATTTTGTACATAAGTGACTGCAGTGATGGGCACTGATGTACACAGATAGGTGGCACTGATGAGGAGGCACTGGTAGGTGGCACTGATGGGCATTGACAGGCATCACTGATGGGCACTGAAAGGCAGCACTGATAGGTGGCACTGACTGGCACTGATAGGCGGCACTGACTGGCACTGTTAGGTGGCACTGACCGGCACTGATAGGCGGCACTGATGTACACTGATAGGTGGCACTGACTGGCACTGATAGGTGGCACTGACTGGCAATGATAGGTGGCACTGATTGGCAGCACTGATGGGTGACACTGAAAGGCAGCTCAGATGGGCACTGATATGTGGCATTGATGTGCACTGGTAGGCACTGATATGTGGCATTGATGGGCACTGGCACGTGGCACTGATGAGCACTGACAGCTGGCACTGATGGACACTGACAGGTGGCACTGCTGGGGCTACACTGATCATCAGTGCTCTGATGATCAGTGTACATGTCCCCTCTGCGTAAAGCCGATTACCGGCTCTCCTCTCCTCTCGAGAACCTGACAGCTCGAGAGGAGAGAAATGCCGATAACCGGCATTTCCCTGTTTACATGTGATCAGCTGTGATTGGACACAGCTGATCACATGACCGAGCCGACATCTTCGGCTCTTTCCATGGATCGGTGGTCCGCTGTGTCCGAGGGACACAGCGCACCGCTGATCGCCGCGCTCCGGGAGCTGTGCATACGCGGTTAGAATGGGAGGACGTCATATGACATCCTCCCAGAACGAGAGAACCACCTTGCGTCCGTCATATTACTATATGGCGGGCAGGAGGTGGTTAAACAGACATATTGCTTCACTCTACGGGAAGCTGCCTTCACCTGTAACCCTTTCAAAGACTCATGGACATTATGGACTTCTATGCCCTTATGTGAATTTTCATCATTGGAATTGTTTGTTACAATCTCCATTTGCACCTTGAATTTGATGTTTCATGCTTCATTTAATATTCATATAACATAGTTCCCCCTCAGCGCCAATTGTCTACTTTTGTTGATAGTAAGTTGGCAGCGCCTTCACCCAGGACATGGCCTCTGTAAACTGAGGGAATTCCCTTCCTGGGAAAGTAACCAGTAATCTAACCAAAGTAACTGGCAGCAGAGGACCTACTGCAACCCACCTAACCATAAGTATATAGATTCACACCAGTATGGAAATAACAAAAGACTTATATTTAAAAAAAATATATATATATATATGACATACAGTACAGTATTTAGGACATCCAATGTAGAAACAGGTATTATCAGCAAAGGGCCTGACGAGTCCTGGTAGAATTGTGGTAGAATTGTGCACTACTCCGGCATATGAATGTTGCAGCAGAGCTCATTTGCAGGGGCCCCTGAGGATGATCGCGATGTGGCCAGTGTGTTGAAGATCTATAGACAAGATCAGCAGTCCTTTGGAGCTCCTTCAACTGTTGTAGAACCAGCCTGGAACACAGTTTCTCAGTGGCAGGACTGTGGTGTGGCACTGGAACTCAGAGTCGCCTGTCTACTCTGCTGTTTAGTCCTTCACTGGTTGTTTCTAATCCAATATGCAACCGGACCTCTAACTACCAGGAGTGACCATTGGATGCCTCACCTGGCTCTAGCCTATGCTGGTTTTTGAGCGCTAAGCTACAACTAGATATAGAATCCCAGGCCAGAATGGACAGGGCTAGCTAAAATAACAAGGGCTGGAATAAACAGGTTCACCTACTAATATACAGCAAGGTGACCACTACACACACACAGTAACACAGACCTAGTTATCTGGCACTGTGCATGTGAGATAATAACAAAAGGACATAAATAAATAATCTGTCACAAAGATTTAGATATACACTCAAGCTATGGGCAGCTGCAGTTCAACTATTATAACAAAGGAATACTTGCATAATGGTCCCTGCTTCTGATCTGGGTAAAAATACAGCAACAGTAGCAACTTTTGTGTGTATAAGGCCATGTGTCTCAGTTCTCTGTTTCTCTCCACTTCCTCCTTCTGGGGTTTTCTAAGCCTCTCCCAGAGACAGGAAGTGTTGATACGTATTTATACATAACACTGTGATATTAGCAGCTAACAGTAGAGGGCAGCAGATCCCTACAAGGTGTTCTCTGATTGCCACTAAAAGACATCACCTGGTCGCTTGGTTTTGTTTGTCAACAACATAGCAGCAGAGATTCCCCTCAACATTTATACCAGACCCTTACCATTGATGATGGTCTGCTTTGGTTTGTAAGGGGTGACCGCTTGGCAAGGAGAGCAAAACAACAGTGTGGAGATGTCCCTAAAGATCAGTATGGGATGCCTATCCTTGATGAGGGTCTGGTGTAAATTTTAGCAACTTGGGCTCTTTGGACTTGTCTGGTATATGCAAGATCTCAAGTGGTTAAAACAAGCTCAGGGCCACAGCAGCCATGAGCTGTTGTCTCTTTTGTACAGCTATCTTCTGGCTTTTACATGGTGACCCCCCCCCCCACCACCACTACCATCACCACCACCACCAACACGAACACCACCACCAACAACAACAAATTGCATCAGCATGGAGAGCAGAAGGATATGAAGGATCTTCAACTCCTCAATGTCCTCTGTAGAAGTGTGAACCAATTCAGAGTTGTCAATATCCTAGCTAGAAAACTGGGGAATAGCAGATTGAGCACAAATCTGTGCTTGTTTGATTGGAAGAGAGGGCAGGGGAAACATTTAGGGTAGTGTTTCTCAACCTTTTTCCAGTTGGGGCGCCCTTGAAAAGTATTTGCAATCACATGGCACCCCTGTCCAAGGCTTGGTTCACATTACTGTGTGTCACGGAACGCACACGAAATCGCGCTCATTCCTGACACGTAGACAAATGCTCTGCTCTTTATGGGTACCCCCATACATACATTGGCAAACCCAGGGTGTTTTTGATGAGGTGCAATTTTTAAAAAAGGGTCAGGGATGATGTTCCCTGCATTTCTGCAGGTAAGGCAGTCCACTGAAATGAATGGGCTGCCCTACACATAGCCACATAGATGTGAACCAAGGGCTTGTTCAGCTGTGAGGTTGGAGGGCGGTAAATCCATGCAATTGAGCTGCTTTTACAACCCCCAACTGCTCTCCCTTTAGCTGCAGAAGCAGCAGCTGGGGGTATACACATGCTGTTGCCGCAGCTGGAAGTAGACCTCCAGGTGAATGGGGTTGAACTGCAACCACCCCGCAACTGTGTGTGCATGGCACGCGTTGTGGTGTGGTGATGCTGTTTTTTATGGGGTTAAAACAGGTGGCGAGGAGACAACATATAGCCTTTTTACCACCTGTTAAATGCCTCTGAAAAGTGATCTGAGCATGGATTGCTTTTCAAAGAAGCAGCAGTCCTTGATGCTATTACGAACAAGTCCTGAAAAAGCAGTTCTGAAAGGACAGGAATAGGGGGTCAAGATTAAAAGTAACATACACACACACACACACTAAAACACATGAACATACAAACTCGTACACACACACAGACACATGTACACACACGTTCAGACACACATGTATACACAGACACGTGTACACACACACAGGCTCATGAACATGTACATACACACAGACACATGTACACACAGACACGTGTACACACATGAACATGTACATTACCACAGACACATGCACATAGACACATGAACATGTATTTACACATAGAGACATGTACAGTTGTGTCCAAAATTATTCAACCCCCACTGAAATTGAGTGTTTTGGCCAGTTTGACATTGCTTTTGATCATTCAGTCATCTTGCTTACATTTACATTAAAGAGGCACTTGTAGGTCAGACAAATATAACATAACAGTTATAATGAAATAACCACAAATGTCTTTTCTGTGCTCACAGCATTATCAGTTTTATTCAACCCCCAAGTGACATTCAATCTTAGTACTTAGTACAGCATCCTTTTACAGTTATAACAGCTTTTAAACGTGAAGCATAGCTTGACACAAGTGTCTTGCAGCGATCTACGGGTATCTTCGCCCATTCTTCATGGGCAAAGGCCTCCAGTTCAGTCACATTCTTAGGCTTGCGCACTGCAACTGCTTTCTTTAAGTCCCACCAGAGGTTCTCAATCGGATTTAAGTCTGGTGACTGCGATGGCCACTCCAAAATGTTCCAGCCTTTCCTCTGCAACCATGCTCTAGTGGACTTGGAGGTATGCTTGGGATCATTGTCCTGTTGAAAGGTCCAACGTCTCCCAAGCCTCAGGTGTGTGACGGACTGCATCACGTTTCCATCCAATATCTCCTGGTACTGAAGAGAATTCATGGTACCTTGCACACGCTGAAGCTTCCCTGTACCTGCAGAAGCAAAACAGCCCCAAAGCATGATTGACCCTCCACCATGCTTCACAGTAGGCAAGGTGTTCTTTTCATCATAGGCCTTGTTCTTCCTCCTCCAAACATAGCGTTGATCCATGGGCCCAAACAGTTCTAATTTTGTTTCATCAGTCCACAGAACACTATCCCACAACTTTTGTGGTTTGTCCACATGGCTTTTGGCATACTGCAGTCGACTCTTCTTATTCTTTGGAGACAGCAAGGGGGTACGCCTGGGAGTTCTGGCACGGAGGCCTTCATTACGCAGTGTGCGTCTTATTGTCTGGGCTGAAACTTCTGTACCCACATCTGACAAATCTTTTCTCAGTTCCTCAGCAGTCACACGGGGACTTCTCTCCACTCTACGCTTCAGGTAGCGCACAGCAGTCGAAGTCAGCATCTTCTTTCTGCCACGACCAGGTAGCGTTTCAACAGTGCCCTTTGCCTTGAATTTGCGAATGATGCTTCCTAAGGTGTCTCTTGGTATGTTTAACATCTTTGCAATCTTCTTATAGCCATTGCCCTTCCTGTGAAGAGAAATCACCTCTTCTCTTGTCTTCCTGGACCATTCTCTTGGCTTCACCATGTTTGTAACCACACCAGTAAATGTCTAGAAGGAGCTGAGTATCACAGTCATTTTAAAGCTGCCTAATTGGTGCTTATTATGCTTGATTGCTGCTCGGTGACATCCACAGGTGTTTTCAATACCTGATGGAAAGCACCTGTATGAACCTCTGTTCTTCAGAGTGGTAGTCTTTAAGGGGTTGAATAATTGTGGCAATGAAGAAACCACATAAGAACCATTTACTACTGTATTACATAAACAATTGATGTCATTTTAGTTGCATTTGGGTAGTTACAACGTCCTTGTAGGATTTGATTCTGAATACAATTCCAAATGTACACTATAGTCCCTAAACCCCTTTACAGCATTGGGGGTTGAATAATTTTGGACACAACTGTACATACACACAGACACATGTGCACACACACTCGTACAGATACACATGTATACTCAGACATATGTACACACACACACAGACTCATGCACACAGACACATGTACACATACACATGTATACACAGACACGTGTACACACACAAACATGTACACACACAGACTCATGAACATGTACATACACGCAGACACATGCGCACACACACATGTACAGACACACATGTATACACAGGCACATGTACACACACACACACACAGCCTCATGTACATGTACACACACACATGTATACACAGACATGTGTACAGACACATGTGCACACACAGACTCATGAACATGTACATACACACACATGTATACATCAAAAGTTACAGTACCTTACCTACGCTCACACAGCCGGGAAAAAAGGGGAAAAATGAATAAAGTGGTTAAGGGGGCCCCACAACAACAAAAATAATAAATCCATGGAGTCTCTCAAAATCCATACGAGACGCTTTGGGCCAGTTCCTGAAGTTGGATTTTTTTGCGCAGATAGGAAGAGATCCCACAGCAGGTAAGTTTTAAACTGGCCTCAACGAGATATATTGTTCTTCCAGTATTAGAAGAAAATGAGCAAGATCAGCATTGCTAGCCATCAATAACTCAACTTACAGTGATAAAAAAAAATAACAAAAAACACCCCAGCTTGCTTGGCTAAAATTACACAAAAGCACAAAAGGGTTACAGACCTCGTGCCCCCCCCCCCCCCAAGAAAAAAGATCTTACTTGCTAAGCTGCTACCATTGGTTATCTCCCTCTGCAGCTAATGCTCTAATGGGAAAAAAATCAGTTGGGTATACTGTACAGCTTACTGCAAAAAAATCCTGCTTTCTAAGAACACACATTTCTGTCAGATTACCTGTCCCTTTTATTCATTTCATGTTTTTTCAATTTTTTTTTTAAATCTAAAATCCTGCTGTGCTATATATTTTATCCTAGGGGTACCATTATTTAAGGGCAGACAGGATTTTCCATCATCATCATCACACCTGTTCTATGGTCCCCCATCGTTGTTAGTGTTGTAGTGATTGTGGCGTTGTAATGAGAATTATATATCATAAAATTGCTGTAAGAATACATCTAGCTGTTCCACTGGATGCCGAAATAATGCAACAAGCAATGCGTGATGGATTGAGACGCACAAAGGACACCGTTGTTTTGTCCTTGAAATGAACAAACTGCATTGATTTAGCAATAATGTAACATGTCTAGCCAGCACCAATTTCCTCCTCCTATCTGTGACAGACTCTTTGTAGTAGAAGGTATTGCCAGTGGCAGATTTAATTTAGTCATTTTTTCCTTATTGTTGATATTTGGAGGCTTCGCTGTATGAAGTGCAGTCTGAATGCTGGAGCTCCGTTGGCTGTTATTGTGGAATCAGTTGATGTTTTCTCATCACTTTAGTCAAACACAGATATCAGCGCCCTCTCCCAGAGTTGTGTAACCATCCGTATTTACATTTGTCTCTGGTGAAGTCTGCAATGTCTGACAATTTATTTTCTCAGCAATATATTTCTAAAGGGTCAGTCCGTCCAGAACTGAAATTTATGTTACCGATGCACCCTGAGGGCCTGAATTACTCACTAGCTGTTTGATACCTCTTGAGGACTTCATTTGGGAAATGGAGAATTTCAGGCTCTCTTTTTCCGCTTTTGCAGAAGAGGGAGGCTCACTCAATCTGTCTAAATTTCTTTAAAGCGGAGTTCCGCTCACGCTGTCAAAAAATAAAAGTCAGCAGCTACAAAAACTGTATCTGCTGACTTTTAGAAAACAGCCACTTACCTGTCCCTCGGTCCCGTGGTGTGTCCCCCGCAGCTTGTTTCACAGGCCGTCCTGTATTCCAGGCATCGGTATCGTCAGTGTGGGCACCGGGCTGTGATAGCTTGCGGCTTCACAGCCAGGTACCCACTGCGCATGCGCAAGTAGTGCTGCACTTCATGAATGGTCTTGTAGTCTTCTGGGACCTGTCACGTGTCCCAAAAGACTACAGGGAGGGAGGACACCTTCCGCTTCCGATCGCCTAGGTAGGTGACTGGACCGGAAGTAAGAGCGGGTACCTGTCAAATTCAGGACCCCCCCTCCCCAAAGGTGCCAATCCTTAATGGGGAGCGGGGGAGCAGTCTTTAATGTGGAACTTCCTCTGGAGGGCCAGTGGTTAAAGAAATGAGGCTTGCCCGTTTTTCTTTGGATTTTCATGCGCTGTGATGTCCAATAGAAAAATGCAAACACAAAAATGCACTACAAAAAGACAAAAGTGGACACAAATAAGATATTTGCCTGGCCTAACATACGAGTGTAGATCACAAGAATGGCTGGCCAAAATTACAAATCTTTTGTCACATTAAACAAACATGTCTGAAATGTGACATATTTTGGTGCTACATTTTGAGCCAATCACATAAGCAGGAAATACGATTTCTGTATTTCCATAATGTGCATAACAGCCTCCCAGTTTCGGGAGCGACATTTACATTTTTGACAGTGTAGTGTTCCCCTGCCTTCTACTGCCAGGTTCTAGTATCACACTGCAATGTATATTTATGTATGTCACTTCCTGCCTCTGGGATTGTTAGGAAAAGATCCTGGAAGGAGAAAGTAGAGAGGGAGAGGGTCTCAGCCACATGTCTTGTCCATACTACTAATATGAGATCAGAATAGACAATTATGTAAATATTTTTCTTCTAGTAGTTTAACTGCAGTTGCCTGTAAGCTTCTTGAGTGTACTGCTGAATCCTTGTGCCCAGTGCCAGATAACTAGGACTGCATTCCAGGCTGACTGGACAATAGATGGAGGGTCTCCCCAATCGCTGCTGATCTTGTCTTCAGGTGTCCAACACAAAGACTCTCTCTGCATCGCAGTCATCCTCAGGGATGTTGCTTTGCTGCGACATTCATCTGAAAGTATCTCTATAAATAACTATATACAGTGGGGATCGAAAGTTTGGGCACCCCAGCTAAAAATTTGTATTAATGTGCATAAAGAAGCCAAGGAAAGATGGAAAAATCTCCAAAAGGCATCAAATTACAGATTAGACATTCTTATAATAGGTCAACAAAAGTTAGATTTTATTTCCATCATTTACACTTTCAAAATAACAGAAAACAAATAAATGGTGTCTGCAAAAGTTTGGGCACCCTGCAGAGTTAATATCTTGTACTGCCCCCTTTGGCAAGTATCACAGCTTGTAAACGATTTTTGTAGCCAGCCAAGAGTCTTTCAATTCTTGTTTGAGGTATCTTTGCCCATTCTTCCTTACAAAAGTCTTCCAGTTCTTTGAGATTTCTGGGCTGTCTGTCACGCACTGCTCTTTTAAGGTCTATCCATAGATTTTCAATTATGTTGAGGTCAGGAGATTGTGAAGGCCATGGCAAAACCTTCAGTTTACGCCTCTTGATGTAATCCCCCGTGGATTTCGAGGTGTGTTTAGGATCATTATCCATTTGTAGAAGCCATCCTCTCTTTAACTTCAGCTTTTTCACAGATGGTATCAAGTTACCATCCAAAATTTGCTGAAATTTTATTGAATCCATTTTTCCTTCTACTCGTGAGATGTTCCCTGTGCCACTGGCTGCAACACAACCCCAAAGCATGATTGATCCAACCCCATGCTTAACAGTTGGACAGAGGTTCTTTTCATTAAATTCTGTGCCCCTTCTTCTCCAAACGTACCTTTGCTCATTCCGGCCAAAAAGTTCGATTTTAACTTCATCGGTCCACAGAACTTGTTTCCAAAATGCATCAGGCTTGTCTATATGTTCATTTGCAAAATTCAAACGATGATTTTTGTGGTGAAGACGTAGAAGAGGTTTTCTTCTGATGACTCTTCCATGAAGACCATATTTGTACAAGTATCTCTTTATAGTGGAATAGTGTACCACAACTCCAGTGTCTGCCAGATCTTTCTGGAGGGATCGTGCAGTCAAACGTGGGTTTTGAATTGTTTTTCTCACAATCCTGCGAGCTGTTCTGTCTGATATTTTTCTTGGTCTTCCAGATCTTGCTTTAACTTCCACTGTTCCCTATGACTGCCATTTCTTAATTACATTCCGAACAGAGGATAGTGACATCTGAAAACGCTTTGCTATCGTCTTATAGCCTTCTCCAGCTTTGTGAGCATCAACTATTTTCAGTTTCAGTTTTCTAGACAACTGCTTAGAAGAACCCATGGTGCTGATTGTTGGGGCAAGGTCAGATGAGTCTGGGCATTTAAAACCTTTGAGATTGACATCACCTGGTCTTCCCAGACGATGATTGAGAACAATCCATGACACTGGCAGGTCTCAGCTTTGCAAAGGGGGCAGTGCATGCTATAAATTCTGCAGGGTGCCCAAAATTTTGCAGATGCCAATTTTTTGTTTTCTGTTATTTTGAAAGTGTAAATGATGGAAATAAAATCTAACTTTTGTTGACATATTATAAGAATGTCTAATCTGTAATTTGATGCCTTTTGGAGATTTTTCCATCTTTCCTTGGCTTCTTTATGCACATTAATACAAATTTTTAGCTGGGGTGCCCAAACTTTCGATCCCCACTGTATACCTGGGTGTATACGCACAATTACACTAGGACTCCTATTGGGCCCTTTGCTGATAATATCGGTTTGTACATTGGATGTAAAGTATGTACTGTTGTTTATCTTTTCTTAAACAAAGCTTGTATTATTTCCATATTGGTGTGCTTATACAGTATATACTGATGGTTAAAAGGATAACTTCTCCTTTGGGAACATGTTACATGTTCCACCCATTATTAACATGTTCCCATAGCTTAGCCGCGCCCGCCGCCCCCCCTCCCTCTGACAAATATTATGGGGAGAAGTCTCCCCGTACTATCTGTCAGATTTGAAAACAGCGTGGCTGTGCGGGGCTCCGCCCACACAGCCGCATCACTCATTCACAGACCTCCGTGAATGAATAAACTGCAAGTCCCAGCAGCCTTAGCGGCTGTCAGCTTGTAGTTTTCAATGAACTACCACGGCATTGTGGAGCAGTGTGGTTCATTCAAGCTTCCTGTGAGAATATCTGCTTGCTCGTACGTCCCGTATGGGCAAGCAGCTATTCAGACAGGTCTGCAGGTGACCTGCATGGCATCAGCAATCTACTGATTGCTGGTGCAATGCTTTCCAGGCTCCTTTTCCAAGGCAAAAAAATATGATTTATTATTTTTGTCCAAAAGGTGAACTTATCTTTTAACCCCTTGACGACGACCGCACGCAAATTAGCTGCCTCACAGAACTAGTCTTTTTTCCGTGGGTTCTCTAATTTGCGTAAAAGACTGGGGTATCCCTGAGATCCCGGGTCCCTTTCTAATGATCGGGACCCAGAACTCCCAATTCTGGGTCAACTGATCGCTGTGATAACCTCTGATTGGCTGTCACAGTGATCAATCACTGTGAAGCCCGCCCCCTTTGTTTTTTCTCTCTGAATGGAGGAGAAAGATACATTGTATCTCTGTCTGTCCTTTCAGAGAGAAACAAAAATAAGTGTGAGTAAAAAATAAATAAATGAATGAATAAATAAAAATAAAATACGTAAAAATACCTAGATCAAGGTTTGATCTAGGTCTGTGCCAAGGTTAATGTTTTGGTCAGGGTCAGGTTTTTTGTTTTTTTTTTCTTTTGGGTCAGGTTTTTTTTTTTTTAATTGGTATCAGTGTCAGTGGCAGAATAAAAAAAAAAAAGAAAACTGTGCACTATGATTTGTGGGCTGTACTACGGGTACAGACAACAACTAATATACACATGTGGTATTGTTGCAATCGTCAGGAGCAGGAGAAATTATTTTGGGCTGTTCTCTGGTGGTAGGTTATGGTAGTACCAAGAAATGTACAGCTAAATTTATAAAGGGTTTTTTTTACTTTGATAATAAAAAAAAATCAGGAGATATCCATTACCATTTACCACCAAATGAAAGCCCAATTTGTCCTGAAAAAAAACATCTACCTGGATGTACAAAGTAGTTGTGATGATATACAAGCAGAAAACAGTGCAGCGCTGAAAAGTGACAAAAACCTAGAATAACCATAAAATAATAAAGATGAATCAAAATAAATCATTATTTGTGATATAAATAATCAATATAAATGAGTGATGCGCTATGGATAGTGCAGTGAAATAGAAATTGGCGCGACTAAAAACATTTTTAAACAAGGTGTGTTTATAGGATGGTGACACAAACGGGTCTGCGTACAATGTTAAAAGTGAGTCCTGTTATGCAGGTGACATCAAAATACTTCAGGCGATGTCCCGTGTAGTTCTATCAGTGTGGGAGGTAATAAAATGCACACTCACCAGATGCGCATAATCAAACACAATGTGTTGAAAAGAACCAGGAATCAGCAGGAAGCCCCCTTTAGACAGACCAGGCAGCATGGGAAAGGATCCCTCCTCTGGGTATGAGACTCCTCTGCAACTGCAAATCCGCTGAGGTCCTGGGGATCATTAGCTCAGAAAAGAGCCAAACAGGAAGGTGCTCATAGTGTAGTAAATTTCAAATTTATTAGGTAAAAAAGTATAAATATATCACTTCCACGTGGAGTACAGCAAAACACAGCATTGAAAGAAAGTTGGGGCTGAACAGCCACCCACTAAAATGGCTGCCGGAGCTCCGTATGACTCCAGTGGCGTGACGTTAGGGCGTATGGCTCCTCCTTGACACGTTTAGTGCGCACGCACATATGGCTCCTCCTTGACGCGTTTCGTGCGCACGCACATTCTCAAAAGGGGTGTGCCTAGAGTTGTGATGATATGTATGGTCGAATTAATCACCCCATTCACTAGACAACATAGGTTAATACGGCAGATCCTCCTACAACATTGGTACCTACTTACCAACGATACTAATCTCAGAAAATATGTCAAGGATTGTCCAGAAATTACTTATAAAAGAGCTCAGTCTATCAGAGACAGAATTACGAGAAGTAATTTTGCACAGGAAGGACCCAAAAAAGATTATCAGGTGTGTGGCACTTGGAAATGTGGCAAGTGCAATTTCTGTAACTGGATTGATGAAAATAAATCATTGTACTTACCTAATGGCCAACTCCACTCCATTCGACATTATGTGGACTGTCAAACTATTGGTATAGATTACATTGTGTTCTGTGAATGCGGAGCATTCTAAGTGGGCAAAACCAACCACCAATTTTGGCGAATAATTAAAGATCATGTCTATTACACTAATAACTTATTAACCACTCCGACAGGTAGACACGTAGGACTATGCCGTAAGAATGGTAGTGAGGTTTGCTGCATTAGAATGTATAAAAGAAAATCCAAGAGGAGTTAACGTTGACAAATATATCGTAAAACGAGATATGGATGGATATATCATCTAAAGGCTACCACATTCCCTGGTTTAAATGAAACTTTGAGCTATAAACCCTTTTTGTAATCTATGTAATGTTCTGGTTTTGTTACTTACCTACAGAATTACAACAGCTGCAAATTTAAATGTGAAAGTAATTGTTAATGACATTAAATTACAAAAGAGCTTGCCTTGCAACTCTATATGTTATATTGTAGTTTTCAGGGAAAGTGGAGTCTTCCTTTAAGTCATTAAGCCCTCTAATGAGTCATTGTAGAGCATGCACCTGCGCTGCTGTAAAGTGATCCTGGCAGCGCTCTATTAAAGCTGTAGGGGAAGAAAGGGCAGCCCATTGTTGTCGGGTGATATCAGACTGCTGCCTAATGCTGAACGGGTTGGGGTGAAATTGTCATAGTTTACCAAAAAAAAGATGCAGCGGCTTCTGTCTGTTGTCACGGAACCTGTTGTGACTTGTCATTGATTTGATTTGTATATACAGCACAAATTGTCATAAGTGTCATTAGGGAGCTTTGTGCTGGTCCTTAGCTAGAGTCTCTTGCTTGATTTATAATAAACAGAGCAAAGATGGAACTGAAAACTGTAACATCCAATTCATTTTTATCTTTCATTCTCTGAAAAATGAATCCAAGAATCTCATGGCTCGCCATATCCATTTTACACTTCTATTTTTTAGCCCCAAAAAATGTTTTGTAGTTTAGGATAGGGGGAACCCTTTCACTGCCAGAGCCATTTTTGCATTTTTGAACATGTTAGGGCTCATGTACACTGCAGGTGATAAATTCACGTTTAGGAGCTGTTCAGCATTTTTTTTCAGCAGTCCCTGAACTCTCCCTAATGTTTTCCTATGTGTCCATGTACACATCTTCGTTTACAGTCCTTTACAGGCATTTGAGTTTACAGTCGTTATTTTGAATGCAGAAACTTGCATTCAGCAGTCAATTTTATCAGCGTTTCAAACGCAAAGCGCTTGTAAACGTGGCAAAACGCGTTTATAAGCATTTGCAAATTTTTTTTAACTCTTCCAGTTCCCAATGCTGTCCAGAGCCTTTTTTCATCATGAACAATGCATGCAGGTACTCAAACACTGAACACAGGATGTTCCTACCTAGCTTGTCACACATTGTAATGACCAATTCACACCTCAGACCTCTCCCACCCAGGGGCGAACTGACCATTTACAAACTCGGGCACTAGGGGGCCCCATGAGATGCCCCTGGTAACTTTTTCATAGGCTTTTTTGAGTTTGGGCAAGGACACAGGGGCCCCATGATCCCCTATTGCCCGGGGGCCCCATGAGTTGTCAGTCCGCCCCTGCTCCCACCCTTGGAAACAAAAGATATGTTAATGACCATTCACACCTAAATTCCTCATGAAGACCCCCTGCCAGGTGGCCTTAATGACTCCCTCCACCAGACACCTTTCCCACCCTTGGAAACAAAAGAAATGTTAATGAGCAACTCCCACCTAATTATCTCAACACATACTGCTGTCTCTGCTTCTACTCTCTGTATTTCTCTGAAACAGTCTGAAATAGTTAATAATTTACCACTTTTCAGTGTATTCTGGGCATTTGGGAGGTTCTCTGTGCTTATCTTTAAAAAAAAACGCTTCTAAATGCAAACGCACATAAACGCGTTATGCAAACGCGGCTAAACAGACATTTTTTAACCTACGTTTTCCAGCAGACAGTTTCCATCGTGCAGAAGTGTCCCGTGTACATGGGGCCTTAAAGTGCACATTTTAGGTTTGAAGATTACGTAACACCCCCCCCCCCCCCCACAAATTATATATTTCATGAAAGCAGAGACCCTGCAAAATAAACTGGTGGTGGTTGCAATTTTGTTTTATGTCAAATGATATTTGGCCCCTTTCACAAGTGCAGACCGTTTGTCTGTTTTTCATCCATCCGTTGACAGATGAAAAATGGACATCAATGCATCTCTATGCAAAAACGGATGTACACGGATAATCATCTTTTTGCATCTTTTTGCATACGTTTACAGTGCATCCAGAAAGTAAAAAAGTGGCCAGTGAGTGTAGGTGGGTGGAAACAGACACTAAAGGTAGAAGGCTTAATTACTTTATTTATTGATTACTTTTTGAAAAAAAAATTTTACTTTATTGCTCTCACATAGGGGGTCCTCTGGAAGCCTGGCTGACAGCCTACCGGATATGGCATACTTCCATTCTACCTTGCCATTACTGCTCCCCTCAACCATTATAGGAACAAGCTCTCAAACCCCTCACATGTGTGACTCACTATCTCCTCCATCACAGTATTGCTAAGGTCAGAGCTACTACATCATGGGAGAGACAGCGCATGCGAGTGGGCTTTCATCGGGTGGGAATGTCTTATCAATGTCCTAACAACGATTTAGCAACAAGGCAGGATGGGATGATGCGATCTATGGAAGTTTTTCAATCAGGTTTTTGGAGGTATGTAAATGGTCTACACTAAAAGCAAGGCCATTATTTAACTTTGGTAAAGCTGCACAGTTTGTTTTATCTACAGATGCTCCTTATCTGCAAAGGCCATTTTTTTGGTAAAGGTGAACTAAACCTTTAAGTGCTTCAGTTTTTATGAATCCATCTTCAAGTACATGCAGACATGCTCAATTTACTACCTATTATATAAGATCAATATCCCTGTTGGTTGAACTAGATGGACTAGTGTCGTTTTTCAACCTAACTATTATGAGCTAGTTAGTAATAATTTATATTAATCTTTATCATTTTAAATCTGGCTGTTTTCTTTGGATAACAGAGGCGTTTGATACGTCCTCTTATTTGGCCCAATGGGCACCCCAATGGGCAATTGCAGGACTTGGGCTGTGTATGACCGCACTTAGATAAAACAAGTCACTGCAGAGTGTTCAATGATGTTTTTCTGCAGCTAGTCACAGATAAGTATACAAGATGATCTCATCCTATTGTCAGAGAAATGTCTTCAGGGAGTCTGACCTTTGTTCGGTAAGATGACATCATCTTCTACTAGAGACTGTAAATCATAATGTTGACATCCTAGCACACAGTATGGGAAATGAATAAAGAGATGGACTTAGTCTATCCTTTAAAAGGTTTACAATGGATTTCCTTGACTTCTGTTAACCCCTGCACTTCTCATCAGATGAGGAACATATGAATAGACTAGATCATTTTCTTTTAAATGGAAAGGGTTCACTCAATAAAGAAGCTTATTCGGATGCATTTGAGGACAAGAAAACATGTATTGTTAGATATATAGGGGCTCCCATTCAAGGGCATTACTAGAAACGGCAACCCAGGACATGTCCCCCGGGTCTTCTACTGAGTGCCCCGATCTCCTTTGAGATATGGAGATAATACATTCTATGCATTATACAGTTCAGAATCATCGTATAATTTATTTACTTCAATCCATCTAATAATTGTTTTTTTCATTGTTTCAGTCTTTAGACCAATTCATTATGTTAGTTTTAGATTTGATCCAAAATGGTCATCATGGTATCCTATTAGCCTCTCAGAATTTTATTCTGTGTGCCCAGAGGTGCCCCTGAGACCCTAGACACCCCTGCTGTCATTAATGACTTGCATCTAAGAAAACGAGTTCCCTCGCTGTCCTGACAAGTGCAACTGTGGTCGGGTTATGGACCTTATTGTTAACATATTCTTAAAGTGTAAACCCTAATAATGAAACCCTAGAAAGCAGCGATTTACACAAGCATGGAGCTACATACATCTCTAAGTACATTTTCACATTTGTGCTGCTGTATAACCATACATTTTTCAGTGCATGTGTTTTTGCAGTGCATTCTTATATTTTTTCATGTGTTTTTATTAATTTTGTACGAAAGTGGTTGTTATGCAAATAACCCTTACAAAAATACACCAAAAATGCATGTATATGAATTTTTCATGCACTTCTCCATTGATGTCTAGGGGCAAAAGCTCAGTACGCTGCACTAAGGAAACACATGCACGGTTTCAAAAATTGAACTGCACCATTTTGCGTTGATGGAAATAAGATATATAGTACCTGTGCTCAAATCCCAATAGCTTGCATATGTATACACTATATTGCCAAAAGTATTGGGACACCCCTCCAAATCATTGGATTCAGGTGTTCCAATCACCTGCATGGCCACAGGTGTATACAATCAAGCACCTAGGCATGCAGACTGCTTCTACAAACATTTGTGAAAGAATGGGTCGCTCTCAGGAGCTCTGTGAATTCAAACATGGTACCTTGATAGGTTGCTTCCTGTGCAATAAATTCATCCGTGACATTTCCTTGCTACCAAATTTTCCACGGTCAACTGTTAGTGGTATTATAACAAAGTGGAAGCAACTGGAAACAACAGCAACTCAGCCACAAACTGGTAGGCCACGTAAAATGACAGAGCAGGGACAGCACATTCTGAAGTGCACAGTGCACAGAAGTCAGCAACTGTCTGCAGAGTCAATAGCTAAAGACCTCCAAACTTCATGTGGCCTTCAGATTAGCACAACAACAGTGCGTAGAGATCTTCATGGAATGGGTTTCCATGGCCGAGCAGTTGCATCCAAGCCTTACATCACCAAGTGCAATGCAAAGCGTCGGGTGTGGTGGTGTAAAGCACGCCACCACTGGATTCTACAGCAGTGGAGACATGTTCTCTGGAGTGACCAATCACGCTTCTCTGTCTGGCAATCTGATGGACGTGTCTGTGTTTGGCAGTTGCCAGGAGAACGGTACTTGCCTGACTACATTGTGTCAATTGTAACGTTTGGTGGAGGTGGGGATTATGGTGTGGGGTTGTTTTTCAGGGGTTGGGCTTGGCCCCTTAGTTCCAGTGAAGGGAACGCTTAAGGCGTCAGCATACCAAGACATTTTGGACAATTTCATGCTCCCAACTTTGTGGGAACAGTTTGGGGATGGCCCCTTCCTGTTCCAACATGACTGCACACCAGTGCACAAAGCAAGGTCCATAAAGACATGGATGAGTGAGTTTGGGGTGGAGGAACTTCACTGGCCTGCATACAGTCTTGACCTCAACCCGACAGAACACCTTTGGGATGAATTAGAACGGAGACTGCGACCCAGGCCTTCTCTTCCAACATCAGTGCCTGACCTCACAAATGTGCTTCTGGAAGAATGGTCAAACATTCCCATAGACACACTCCTAAACCTTGTGGACAGCCTTCCCAGAGGACTTGAAGCCGTTATAGCTGCAAAGGGTGGGCCAACTCAATATTCAACCCTATATACTAAGACTGGGGTGCCATTATAGTTCATGTGCGTGGAAAGGCAGGCTTCCCAATACTTTTGGCAATATAATTTATATTCTATAGGTGCTGAAGGGGTGTGACCCCATGTTAAAGGATAAGTTCATCTTTTAACAAAAAATAATAAATGCACATTTTTTTTCAGGTAAAATAATGTGTATTTAATATTTTTTGTTTGTGGAGCCTCTAAAGCATTGCACCAGCAATAGGCAGATCGCTGGTGCCACGCAGGTCTCCCTCTGACCTGTCAGTATATCTGCTTGCCCATACATCCCGTATGGGTAAGTAGATACTTACTGAGAGGAAGGCTCAATGAACTACCACGATGCCTTGGAGCGCCGTGGTAGTTAATTGAAAACTACAAGCCAACAGCCGCAAAATACTGTGAATACGTCATGGGGCCAGGCGCAAACCCTTTGCACACTGCTATTTACCCAATTTAAACATGTATTGCAATTTGTGTGAACTAAAAATCCCTGTTTTTTTATTGCAAAGTATACTATAAAGGGTATAAAACAGTGTGCAGAGGGTTCATCCAGAATTTCTAATGTTGCTATGATGGGAATGGGGACCATAGAGAATAATGAGATCTCCTAAACCATGCATTGCAGTGTGACAGCAGGCACAGGAGAAATTGTACCAGTGTGAACAGGGCCTTAAAGTGGAACTAAAGTCTAAAAAACAAAACTTACCAGCAGACACTCTTTGTATTGCAGAAGAGATCCAATTAAATAAGTCTACCTGCCTGCTTGCAGTGGTCTGTAGAATGTACACTGAGCTCCGCATGTGCAGCACATTTATTCCCGGTATGGTGCCTGTGTACTGGGACGAAGGAACTCCTGTGCATACTCAAAAGTTATGTCAAATCAATACAGCCTTAGACCCAGGAAAAAGATGCCATAACTAGGGAGGGAACTTGCAGGTGTTAGACCATTAACCACTTGCCTACTGGGCACTTTTACCCACTTCCTGCCCAGGCCAGCTTTCAGCACTTTTGCACTGTTTGTTTGAATGACAACTATGCGGTCATACAACACTGTATCCATATAAAATTTGAATCATTTTTTTCACACAAATAGAGCTTTCTTTTGGGGGTATTTAATCACTGCTGGGTATTTTATTTTTTGCTAAACAATTAAAAAAAGACAAAAATTTTGAAAGAAAAAAAGTTTTTCTTAGTCTCTGTTATAAAATTTTGCAAACAGGTAATTTTTCACCTTTACTGATGTGCGCTGATGAGACTGCACTAATAGGCAGCACTGATGAGATGGCACTGGTGGGCACTAATGAGATTGCACTGATGGGCACTAATAGGCAGCACTGAAGGGCACTGATTGGCGACACTGATGGGCACTGACTGGCAGTACTGATGGATACTGGCATTTATTAGGCAGCACTGATGGGCACAGTGCCCTGATTATCAGTGTAGGTGTCTCCTTTCACAGATACTGCTGATAACCAGCAAGTGTGTTTACATCATGATAAACTATGATTAGATAGATTAGATTAGCTGATCACGTGGTAAATGGCCGCTGTGATTGGCCCTTTACCATGACTTGTGATCAGCTGTGTCCAAAGGATACAGCAATCACAGAGAGCACCGTTAATAGACGCCCTCTCAGAACTGGATGGCCATGCTGTAGCCATCATTCGGCTATAATGCAGTCAGTAAGTGGCTGAAGTAAAGATATGTATTGTGGACTTTAGTTCCACTTTAATTACCATCATCATCCTGAGAATTCTGTGAATCCAGAACTCCTGATCTGTGTACTTGTTCCTGGTCAGTGACTCTGTTCCTGGTCAGTGACTCAGAACGTATTGAAACCACTGGATCAACATGATAGATAGGAAGCAAACATATTTTAGATGAGGAGATCTGAGTCTTTATACTTCCTCAGTACTGCTTCCAGCAATTAAAACCAATAAAGATTTTCCAACAGTGAGCCTCCTTATCTAATGGAAGGAAGACCAGCTCTTGTTACCTCTAATTACCAATCTCATTCACCCTTTCATGTTTTGCTCTGAAAGGGTAAGGTATCTATTGTATCGTATTCCTTAAAGAGAAGCTTTACTCATTTTCTTAAAAAATATAAGTCAGCGGCTACAAATACTGAACAAACACCAGGGGACTTTATAAATTAAACTTCAAAGTTGAACAAGTATTATTTGTATGACCATTGTTGAGTCTTGCCAGGCTACAATTTTAGTATCCACTCTGACAAATAAAAATTTATTGTTGTAGTTGTTCTACCATGGGATTAGATGACCACCTCAGGCCAGTAGAGATCAAAGGTCATAGCTACAACCGGGACATTAATTTTCATATTACTGTTCAATACTAGGGTGTCACCAAACCAGATGAGCTTTAAGGCATCACTGGCTGGTTGCTGGGTGTTCTCCTTTTGACCTTCCTTAAAGTGGACCTTTAAAATTTAAGTTCCTCTCATTGTTTCTTTCCCCCCAACCCAAAGCTGAAATGCAGCCTTTTTTCTGTAGGGGGCCTTTTTTTGAGAGCACATGGAGTTTAACAATGTCTTCCCTGGATCCAATTGTTAACCGGGCTTCGGATCCCTGGCACTGCCATCTTGGATGTGAGAATCAACTGTGACTTCTGATGTCTCACAGCTGACTCCCCATAGTGCATGCCCAAGATCAAGTGGCTCTATGAGACTGGTGCCCACTGCAGACCATTGGAGAGGGAGGGGGTAAATAATTCTCATCTAGAGGAGGATTAAGGAATTAAGAGCAGGTACCTGTCAAAAAAGGTACCCCCACTTAAAAAAGGCTGCATTTCAATTATAGGTTGAGGAGAGCAACTTACATTTTTGCTGTTCCAATTTAAGGAGGTTCAGAAGAAGAACACCATGCAACCAGCCAATGAGGACGCCATTTTCTGATGAAGCAGAAGGTCTATTTAGATGATTTTTTTCACGTCTTCACACTGTAGTTTCTGCTGGTTTTCTTTCCGCATACTGTCATCTGTTGTGAATATTAAGGGTGTAAAAGAGTGTTGACAAAATGGAGGTGGGGAATCTAGATGTACTGCTTGTTTCTATTAAATGAAAGCCACTAATCTAGTTCCCATATTCCCCAAATACATTTTCCCTTGTGTGCAAGAGCTGTCTTATTAACTGCATCAAGAAAATAATGTATTAATGTTCATGCTTCATTTTAATAAGGGTGCAAACAAGAAGCCCAGAGGAGCTCTTTAAAAAATAAAAGTATTTCCTAAAACTAATTAAAGTTGTCTTGTAAATGTACAGAAACCTCATGCTTTTTATGGGGTTACTTAAGTTGTTCCCTGACGACATCAAGGTAGTCTTTTAATGACTATCTATTCTATTCTATTATGTCTAGTCTATTTAATGACTTTAATCAGCAACATACTAAGGCCCTCTTCTGACCTATGCATTGTGGTAATGTGCAGTAAAATGCTCACATTAGTGCACATTAACATGACCCCTGCTGATGCATGACAGTTTGTGAGATGTATTTTGGTGCCATTCATTTAGAATGGCACTCCAATGTACAACTACAGTAGCAGGCAATGCATCCCAATGCACTTGCCATGTGTTGTGGTGTGCTGTGTTACAAAAAAAGATTAGGTATAAAAAAAAGTAATAGGTTGCCTTAAAGCCGTAGCTCTGTAAACATTAAAAATTTGGAGTTGGAGTTTAGGTGTGGCATTTTTTACATAGTTACATTGGTCTAGTTTAGTCCAATGTAAGCATGTGCTACAGCTTTGGGATGCTTGTGGAAGCTGGAAATAACTGTAGTAAGCACTACTTCTGCTGGCTGCTTTACTCTTCACTGAATACAGGAGGTTGCTTAGTTGGCACAGGCGCCATTTAGAGATCACTTTGCATTTTCTCAATTCATGTAAAGTGTTCTTTGATTGGACAAGGTGGAGATCATGACATCACTGCTCCATCTCGAACAAAGAACATGCAAAGTGATCTCCGAATGGTGCCTGTGTCAAGTGGGTGACCTCTTGTGTTCCTAACCCCTTGGCGCCAGTGTCTCCTGGCCCTTTAAGGGGTTTGAGGTGGGGTTTAGGGTCATGCGACTGCCATGATTGGCTGTCATGGTGGTCACATGTTCGGAAAGCTCCCGACCACAAGTAGCGTTTGGGACCCTTCCATGAGGTGCCGGTAAATGTACTAGGAGTGCACAGGGCACGTGTTCTCTGCACATGTTTGTTTTCAGTGGGTACACAAATATGCGGCCTCTCGGTGCCAAGACCCAGCCTCCGAGAGGCCACATATTTGCGTACAATCGGTGCCAAAGAGTTAAGAAACAGGATAGCTGTTTAGCACAGGACCCAAAAGTGGTGCCTACTACAGTGATTTCCAGCTTCCTCAGGGATCCTGCATATATTACATTACATTATATATTTATTTTATGGACTTCACTTATTAATTTGCACTTTTGTCAGGTCAACCTTATTGCACAATCATATTTTCATTATTATTGTTTATTATACAGTAGGTACACTGTATTGGTGTTGAAAGTGTTCAGTGTTACCTATGACTCTGTCTCCTCCTATCCACTTCCTCTCTCTGTAGGGGTCCCCCATAGCTCTGTTCTTGGACCCCTTCTCTTCTCTATCTACACCTCCTCTCTTGGTCACCTAATAACCTCCTATGGCTTCAAATACCACCTCTATGCTGATGACACCCATATCTATCTCTCTACTCTTCACCTCACCCCTTCAGTCTCCTCTTGCATTACTAACGTATTAACTGACATATCAGCATGGATGTTGCACCACTTCATAAAACTAAATCTCTCTAAAACCGAGCTGATAAAATTCCCTCCCCCTCGTGCACTTCTACAGGACTTTTCCATCAAGATTAATAATACGACTATCAGTCCTTCTCCTCAAGCCAGGGTACTAGGAGTAATCCTAGACTCTGATTTATCCTTTTGTCCCAATTATATTTTCATTATTATTGTTTATTATACAGTAGGTACACTGTATTGGTGTTGAAAGTGTTCAATGTTTAGGGTGGTATTAGCATTTATTTGGTATATATAGTATAGTCATATTTACACTGGTCCAAGCTGGACCAATAAAACTAAAATGTATGTAAAGATCTCCATACATAAACTTCAGCTTTAAATGTATTTTTATGCAAGCATTTCCCTGTACAGCAGATCTCAGTGGGGGGGAGGGGATAGAATAAGCACATGAAGCCAATGTGGTGCATTGCTGAGCAAGGAGAGCAAATTAACAGAGAGATTAATTTATCTGTGTGCTGCTTTCTCTTTCAGTGCCCAGTCACATGACAGTAGGGGTAGGGAGGACCTGTAAGTAAAAGTGAAACTGCAGCAGAAAAAAACCAGATACCCTTCCCTGCCACAAAATCAAAGGACTTTGCTTTGTATTTTGGCCAAATTATGTAATATAACCACCTGTGCCAAGCTTCCTCATGTCTGGTAAGTCCTAACATTTTATTGGATACAAAAATGGGGGCTTTTTTTTTGGTTACCTATACTGAGTATCAGTATGGTAAATGTACAGAAAACACAGAATTTTACTGTGGTTTATGATGTTCAAACATAGCATCCAAAGCTGGTCATACACTGTACAAATTTTGGCTGGTTACTGAAGAAGTCGGCAAAATTCACTTAGTGGTCGGCCCTATCAGCTCTCCTCCGCCTGACATCCTTTGAACGAGAAATGGAAGTAGCAGGGTAGTAAATTTTTGGCCAAACAGCAGCTTCATCCACTCAGCAGGGTCATATAATGGCAGCAGTAGGAGAATTGTCCATCTGCATGGTATAGCATGGATGGAGAAACCTTTTTTTTGCCTTTGCAGCCTGTAGGCCTAAAAAAAATATTCTACACGTGTATGATCAACTAACGTCACCTAAAGTATTTATTAAATATTATGTAGGTGTAGCACGGGGATACATTTTTGAAAATATTAATGTTTCAATATTTTTTATGCCATAGATGTGTATGGAAATAGAAGTCAAATTTTGTTCTGATGGATGTACTATAAGAACAAAGGGTGAGGCTGTGCGGTGACTGGAAGTGATGCGGGAGCACCATTTTGTGGGATCCGGCGGTGGTGTATCCTGCTATATGGAATTTAACAAGCGTTTTTATTAGCTCACTTTGTGAGTGGCTTTCTACTTATTTAATAAACAATTTGTTATTGGTTACTGTACCATTGGAGTTTATCTCTTATTGTACATGACCATTATATCTGGTGGAGAGGAGTAAGGAGATTTATGGAGATTCTGAAGTTTACATGCTGACACCATACTTGGAGATTTCACAAGCAATACATGCTGACCATGAGAATGGAAGGCATGTGGGTCTGGTGAGTGCATACCCAAAAGGGAAGGCGTTTTTATGAGCACGTGGTGATTTTGGTTTGGGAATATCAGAAGATTGTAACACTGAAAGTGACATCTACTTGTTATGATGGACTTTATTTTCACATCAATTGTTTGATTTTTATCACATGATTGTTTGAGTTTCACTATATATTTTTTTTATTTTTTAATTTTATCATTGCAAAGCACCACTGGAATAATTGTATATGTATATTTTGTTTATTTAGAACACAGTCTACAATCGTCTTAGCTCCTACCTCACTGAAAACAACCTACCTAACCCCTTACAGTCTGGCTTTCGCTCGCAGCACACCACAGAAACTGCCCTACTAAAACTCACTAACTCAATTTACTAACTGCTAAAACCAATGGCCACTACTGCATACTCTTACTATTAGACCTCTCTGGGGCCTATGATACTGTTGACCACCCACTACTCCTCAATAAACTCTATCCTGATTCTCCTCCTACCTATCACAGCGTTCCTTCAGTGTTACCTATGACTCTGTCTCCTCCTATCCACTTCCTCTCTCTGTAGGGGTCCCCCATAGCTCTGTTCTTGGACCCCTTCTCTTCTCTATCTACACCTCCTCTCTTGGTCACCTGATAACCTCCTATGCCTTCAAATACCACCTCTATGCTGATGACACCCATATCTATCTCTCTACTCTTCACCTCACCCCTTCAGTCTCCTCTTGCATTACTAACTTATTAACTGACATATCAGCATGGATGTTGCACCACTTCATTAAACTAAATCTCTCTAAAACCGAGCTGATAAAATTCCCTCCCCCTCGTGCACTTCTACAGGACTTTTCCATCAAGATCAATAATACGACTATCGGTCCTTCTCCTCAAGCCAGGGTACTAGGTGTAATCCTAGACTCTGATTTATCCTTTTGGCCCCAAATCCAATCGTTGTCAAAAGCTTGTAGACTTCACTTCCATAACATCTCTAAAATTGACCCCTTTGTAACCAATGAAACCACCGATTCATTCACTCCCTTGTTATCCCTCTCCTTGACTATTGCAACTCCCTTCTCATAGGCCTACCACTCTGTAGGCCGTCCCTTCTTCAGTCTAACATGAATGCTGCTGCCAGGATCATCTACCTTACCAGGTATGTCAGTGTCTGCCACCCCTCTCTGCCAATCCCTCTCCCTCCACTGGCTTCTGATTGCCCAGCAAATTAAAAATATTAACAACATACAAAGCCATCCACAACTCTACCCCAAGCTAAATCACCAATCTTGTCTCCAAATATCACCCAAACTGTCCTCTCCGCTCCTCTCATGACCTCCAGCTCCCAAGCTCCCTTGTCTTCTCCTCCCATGCTCATCTCCAGGACTTTTCCAGAGCCTCTCCCATCCTCAGGCACTCTACTTCAGTCTGTCTGGCTATCCCCTACTCTGGCTGCCTTTAGGCGATCCTGGAAAACTCATCTCTTCAGGGAAGCCTATCATGCCAACATTTATCACTTCCATCGGCTAATCCCCCAGAGTTATAACCTTTTGTACCACTTGCCCCACCCTATTAGATTGTCAGCTCTTATGAGTAGGGCCCTCCTTATCCTCTTCTTTTGATTGTATTGTAGCTGTACTGTCTCCCTTGATAGTGTAAAGCGCTGCACAAACTGTTGGCACTATGTAAATCCTGCATAATGATAATAATAATCTGTGAGGAAAATATAGTATGGGTGGACCCTGTTCTGGTTTGAGGCTGCTACTTCTCTGATTGTGACAAAGGAAGCACTCGCCAGACAAAAAATTCTTGGATGTGTACAGAGGAGAGCCTGCTACAAAAAAATCATCTCACTTGAAGGATTCATTGACACATTTAATGGTTAAAGTGATTGTAATTCCTTACATATACCCAGTGAAGTGACTGACCTCAGGTGATACACAGAGATTAAACAAATTATCCTACACACGTTGTACCTGTTTATCTGCAGCCATCTGTTCCCTACATCCATTCAAAGTGCAGAATTTACACATGACCTCTCAGCTCTGAAAAGTAGAGGGTGGGGAGCTGAAGTTATACTGAGTGAGGAGAGCTCTGGGAGCTGATGGGAGGAAAGGAGCACACTCCCCTTCACACAGCTCACAGGAATAGAGCTGAGGCTGTCAATCATAAGCTGTGTCCTCCTCTGTCACCATTTTTCTCCTGGTGTCAGGAAAGCTCATCCAAAATGGCTTATGCTGATAGCAGAGGAACAAAACAGCTGAAAGAAATGGCACTTAGTGTTGTAGATTGGGACAAGTTCACACTATAGGGATATGCTTTGTTCATATTTCATGTCTAAGGCTTACAACCACTTTAAGAGAGTCAAATGTAGATAATGCCTTTTGGTGGAATAAAGCCTTCTTCATCTTCAGGGATAATGTGCAAAAAAAACAACAAAAAACCCCAAAACAACAAAAAGTAAAACATGAAAAGAATTAAAAAAAAAGTGTATTATATTTTGCAGTATATTTTACTTTTTTGGGGGGCATTTTACCCCCCAAAACACAATGGGATAGGTTTCCTGGATTGTGCAGTGGTGCATGGTAGCCAATCAGCTTCCAACTTTAGCTTGTTAAATTAAGCTTTGACAATAAAACCTGAAAGCTGATTGGTTTCTATGCACAGCTGCACCCGATTTTGCACTCTCCAGTTTTACTAAATCTCCCCCGATGTTTCAAAAAGTCCTTTACCACTTGCCTACCGGGCACTTATACCCCCTTATTTACCAGGCCAATTTTCAGCTTTCAGTGCTGTCGCACTTTGATTGACAATTGCGTGGTCATGCAAGATTGTACCCATATGAAATTTTTATCATTTTTTTCTCACAAATAGAGCTTTCTTTTGGTGGTATTTAATTGCTGCTGGGCACTTTACTTTTTGTGCTATAAGCAAAAAAAGTGCAAAAAAATTTGAAAAAAAAAAGTTTCTTTCTATTATAAAATTTTTCAAACAGATAATTTTTCTCCTTCACTGATGTGCGTTGATGAGGCAGTACTGATGGGCACTGATAGGCGGCACTGATAGGCGGCACTAATGAGGTGGCACGGATAGGCGGCACTGATAGGCAGCACTAATGAGGTGTCACGGATAAGTGGCACTGATATGCGGCACTGATTGGTGGCACTGATAGGCGACACTGATAATGGGTACTGATAGACAGCACTGATAGGTGGCACTGACTGACATCACTGCTGGGCACTGACTGGCACAACCTCTGGGCACTGACTGGGAGCACTGCTGGGCTGCACTGATGGGCACTGGTGGGTGGCACTGGTGGGCACAGGTGGGTGGCACTACTGGGCACAGGTAGGTGGCACTTCTGGGCACAGGTGGTGATACTGCTGGGTGCAACAGGTGGGCGCACTGCTGGGCACAGGTGGGCGCACTGCTGGGCACAGGTGGGTGCATTGCTGGGCACAGGTGGGCGCACTGCTGGGCACAGGTGGACGGAACTTGTGGGTGGCACTACTGGGCACCGATCATCAGGGCACTGATGATCAGTGACCCTGATGATCGATAGAGATCCCCGCTTTGACAACTGCCGGTTTTCGGCAGTACTTTCCTCACGATCTGACAGCGTGAGGAAAGTGCAGCCGAGAACCGGCATTTGCATTTCCCGGTGATCAGCGTGTCATTGGACACGGCTGATCATGTGGTAAAAGGCCACTGTGATTGGCCTTTTACCACGTCACGTGATCAGCTGTGTCCGTAGGACACAGCGATCACGGAGATCGCCGGGTGCGCGCCCCCGGGGGCACGCAGGAGAGCGCGTTCTGGGAGGACGTCATATGGCGTCCACCCAGAACTGGCCGGCCGCAGTGCAGCCGTCATTCGGCTATCTGCGGTCGGCAAGTAGTTAAGTGGAATGAACTTTTGAATCAAATATTTTTTTTTTTATGGAAGTTGTTATAAATACAGTATGTGTTGGTTTGTAATCATCCCATGTTCTAAATGACTGATTGTACTAATAAAATAAAAAAAGCATTGAATTATTTTCAGAAATATATGAAAATCAGCTGATGCTTCCCAGTCCATGTTGTCCATGATTATTTTTTTCTTGCTAGAAAATCATCAAATATTTAATACTTTTCTTCTTTTTTTTATTAACAAAATCTTCCCAAAAAAAAAAAAATTCCCCATGTATTTCTTTTCATAAATGTTTCAACTCTGTCCCCATAAGGGGTGAGCACAAAGCACAGACTGATTTTCTAAAAAGGAAAATATTCCATAAAACAAATTCTAATTTCTCTTCTCTTGTAGCTGTAACATTAGAAGCCGGGATTTTCTTTTTGAATGATTGACTTTAAATGTCCCCCGGGGCACTTTGCAAAGAAAGATCATTTTACCTGCCAAAGGTTTGTGCTCACTCATCAAAGGTGGGGGAGAACACATAGGAGCAGCTGGGGCTTGTGCAAGTTCCTAAGTGAATGTCCATTGAATTTAACTATCAAACACTGAAACATAAAGTAGCCAGCTGAGTGTGGATATGACATTATTAATTACCGAGAGCATAAAACAGCCAAACAAAAATTCTTTGCTAAAAGCCTAAAGACAAGTCCATGCAGCCAATCAGATTTTAGGTTTCGTAATTTACGGTTCCACACAAAGAAAGAGAAATAAAGGTCACTGCTAAAAGCTTCTGCTGTTTTATTTTTTACACCTCTGAAAGCAGCTCTAGGTTACATAAGGTGCATATGTATAATGTGCTGTTTACCGGCGTATTGCAGAGCAGCGTTCAGGGGTGTAAAAAAATTAAACAATGCTCCTAGTTTGCAGTCAGAGTTGAATTTATCAATGTAGTTTATGCCCATGCACATATGAAAATACATTTATTCCAAACCCAGAATAAATAATTTTTCTGGCTAGTAGAATGCAATTACGCTCAGCACCATATGTGCATAAATATACGCAAATATGCGACATTAGAGGCATTTTTTATGCCAGGTTTTGGCAGAAAAAAATCCAGCATATTTGAAATCATAGATCTATAATCCGGTGTGCATGAGGTTCACATTTGTGATCTTGGGCAGAATCTCTGTGATCCCAAAAAGTTCTGCAAAAATGACAACTGGCACCATGGGTGTCATTGATTTTCAGTGGCACTAAAATGTGCTGTGGTTTTGCTGCGATTGTCGTGTGATAAATTATGCTGCAATCGCATGAAGCTTGTTGCCCAAAAGACTAAGGTTTAAGGATTAAGGCTGCTCCTTATGAGTGACAAGCTTCACACAATGTGGTTTGGTGCAATTGCAGCACGATTTATCAAGGCAAAACCTCACTGCGTTTTTGTGCCATTGAAAATGAATGGCACCCGAACCCACGTGGTGTGATTTGTCATTTTTGCAGAACACTTTGGGGTTGCGGGCAGAATTGCTTTGATTCTGCCCAAGATCGCAATCATCCAGATGTGAATGGGGCCCTAAATAGGTCTGTTGCTATGCTGAATGCTCTATTAGGCAACAATTGAAATGCCACCATTACAACTAATGTAAAGCCCCAATCAATGTGGTGGATGTGCTGCAAATACGCTGTTCACTTTGCAAGGGACTTTTCCCTTATGTTAGTGAAAATTCTCTTTGCAAAGATTACATGCAAGGAAAAACATAAAGTGGTATTTTTTTCTTGCGTGAAAGTCAGCACCTAAGTGAAACTCCTTGACCAAGGGAACTATAGATGGCTTGTCCCCAGTCCCCTTTGACCATTACCTCCCCCCCTTTTGCAGTAAGTAACCACTCGGACAACAAGCGGGAGTTAATGGCCAAAACAGCCTTTTATTACAACAATCAATAAATAACATTTGAAAATAATGTAAACACAGTATAACTGGAGCTTCAAGGTCCCGGTAGGCATCAAGAAAAGAAACTACCTGCGTCCTAATTAAAATAGGCCTCCAGCCACAACACCACCGACTTGGAGACAACCACCGCAGATACCACCATCAGAACAACTGGGAACCATACCTCAGACTGGTCCCTACAAAGTACCTTTTTTGTGCCCACAGTAGCCTACGGGGACCTTGCACCCCGCTGGCTGCCCGTCAGCACCAACCATCACAACCACAACAAACCAGTAAACAAGGGGTGGGCAGGAGGGAAGTTTTCCTTGGCTAATCATCCTTCCGACTGAAGACCCTCTGCCACACCCCATCAAACCACCCCCTGTGGCTCCACCCACTCCCACCTTAAAACACCACTTAGAACCCCCCATCATGTTTTTCTACCAACTAATAGGACTCTTAGCTCCCAACTCCTTTAACCCTTGACATGCCAGCTCTTTGTTCATGTTTTTCTTCTTTTACTGCGGGCCTCCCTTTCTAAAGTGAAAATCCCCATTCAAAGTGAACAGCCTATTTGCCTTTAGTTAATGAAGTCCAATAATATAACAATCACATGGCAGCTTGGCGGCAACCGAGGCGACTACTGATAAGAATCCATAGATTCTTGCCAGTGGTGGTAAAGCTGCTTGCACACACTGGGGTTGATTTACTAAGGACAAATAGGCTGTTCACTTTGCAAGTTTCATCTTGCAAGGGAATTTTGTTCACAGCTTAGTAAATGTAGTGAAATTTCAATTTGCAAAGAATACCCAATCACGTTCAAAGAAAATTTAAAAAACACTTTTGCTTGCACATGACTTCATGATGGAAATCAGTAGAGCTTCACCTCATTCAATAAACTCTGGGGCTAATTATCTGGCAAAGTGCAACTTCTCCTGCAGAGTGAACAATTGATTTGTCTTTGGTAAATCAACCCCATTGTGTCCAGTTTCAGCTGTTCGATATATACTCTGTACAAACCAATGGTTGGCATCACTGCTGTTTGCATGTAACTACTCATCTGAGCAGTTACATGCGAATAGAACCTCTGACTGACCTTGGACGCCGAAGTGTGCGTCCAGCGTTGGTGTTTCTGACCGCGGCTAATCGCTAGTTGAAATGCAGCCACAGTGCAGAGTGTTGCTGTGTCTAGACGTGCTGTTTAGTCGTCTCTGAACAGAAAACTATCTGCTGCTAAACTGCCGTGTGAATGTGGCCTAACCCTAAGCCCCGACGCTTCTCATCACAGCTGTTCTGCCTCCAGCATCAGTCCCACTGGGTAACCAGTGACAGGAGGAGGCTAAGTAGCCATGAAGCAATGTAAAATTCTTGTCCCTTGTTGTCACTAGAAGGCATGGCTTTCGATAAGGTCAACAGCCCTCTGTGAACAATGAAAAATGATTGCTAATTCATTCCTATGGGGTAATCATACATTGCACATTGCCCTTTGCCTTAATAAACAGGTTCAGTAGAGCAGTATCTTCAGCTCAAGCACACTTATCAGATTTTAGTGTGTAAAGCCTCATGCACACAGAGTGTTGAAAATGCTGCTTTTAGGGCCGTCTGGCATTTTGTTTCTGCCTCTAAATGCCCCTCCATGTTAGCCTATGTCTCCATGCACACATAGGCATTTAGAGGTAGAAAAAAACCCCACTGCCAGCGTGTCCAGGAGCAGTTATGTTTTGGCAGAAAAAAAAATCCTTGATGCATCGAAACTTGCCTAAATGTGCACTAATGCTAAGCATGTGAAGTTTGATGCACTTACCACTTCCAGTCCGGACACTTTTACCCCCTTCCTGTCCAGGCCAATATTCAGCTTTCAGTGCTATCACACTATGAATGACAATTGCTCGGTCATGCAGCACTGTATCCATTTGAATTTTTTAGCATTTTTTTGAGACAGATAAAGCTTTATTTTGGTGGTATTTATTCACCACTGGGATTTTTCTTTTTTTTGCTATGTAAATTAAGAAGTCCAAAAATTTTGAAAAAAAGTTTTTTTTCTTATGAAATTTTGCAAATAAATAGTATTTCATCATAAATCTTGCCCAAAATGTATTCCGTTATATTTTCAGTAAAAACAAATAACCCAAATTAGTTTATAACCAAAAATTATAATTTTTAAACATTTTTTTTACATTTTTATTTTTTTAATATTATTTTTTATTTTTTTGAACATACTGTCACCTTAGCAGTACATTGTCACCATGGTGACACTGTACTACTTGTGGGGGGTGATGAAGTTTTCTCCTTCTCTCTAGCTGCATTCTTGCAGCCATTGAGAACTACTGAGTGAGCTGTGATTGGTCACAGATTGTCACATGGTACAAGGCTGTTGTGAATAGCCTTGTACCATGTGACCCGTGTGATCATTCACAGATTTCACACGTAGTAAGCAATGATGTCACAAGTGACATCTTGCTTACTACTCTGCATGTGATCACTGATTGGCCAATCAGTGATCACATGATTGGGACCTCGTACAGAGGTCCCGTCCGACGATCAGTGTTGCACTGTGTCTGGAGAACACAGCGGGCATCGGATCGCGGTGCTGCGCGCTCCCAGGGAGCGCGCACAAGCAGGGTGCGGGAAGGCTGTTTATAAATGGCCACCCGACCCTGCACTGCCACCGTCCAGCCGTTTATATACAACGGCCGGACGGGAGGTGGTTAAACATGTCTAGAAGCATTTACATGTGTCCAGCATTTTTTCTGGGCAAGCACCCTATCTGCATGTGGCCCAGAACTGCTTTAACTAAGGATTAGTGGCAGACAACTTGGCTGGCATATGTGAGGTGTGAAAATAGAATTCCTGGAATGCCCACGGTGGCGAGTCACAAAGCCATTCGCATTAGGATGCGTTCTGACACTAACTTGCACTCACCTGGTTCACAGACCCGTTGACTCAGTCTTTGCAGAGTAGTAGAAGAAATAAAACATGTGTGACGTGCTTTTGGCTGAAAATAAGTGACAGGAATCTGGAGCAGCCGATTAACAACAAATTTTGTGTGAAAATTGAAAAAGTGCAATCTCTGTACAACAGGCTTATGGTGAACATTCCATGAAGAAATCAAGTGCTTTTGAATGGCATAGACAGTTTAAGGAGGTCTGGGAAGATGTCTACGATGATGCAAGAACGGTCAACCAACATTGTTACTTGGAAATTTCAAAAAGGTTATGGGAATCTGTTTGGAGGAAAAGACCAGAACTCTGGCCTGACTAGTGGATTCTCCACCATGTCAATTTTTTTTATTTCAGGTACTTATATTAGTGCTGTCAATTTACTCAGAGCTTTACATATATATTGTACAATTACATCAGTCCCTAACCCTCAAGGGGTGTACAATCTAAAGTCCCTAACTCCCATTCATACATTCTAGGATCATTTTAGACAGGATCTAATTAACCTACCAGCATGTCTTTTGGAGTGTGTGAGGAAACCCACGCAGGCACAGGGAGAACATGCAAACTCCAGGCAGGTGCTGCCGTGGTTGGGATTTGAACCAATGACCCTAGTACTGCCAGGTGGAAGTGCTAACCATTTAGCCACTCCTGCACATTAAATGTTTGTGGGTTCATAGCCCAGAATTCCATTCTGAAACTTTACCAACCACCGTATTCCTCTGACTTAGCACCCTGTGACTTTTGGCTGTTTCCAATATAAAAAAATTCTTTAAAAGCACACAGATTTGATAAAATTCCAGACATCCAGCGTGCTGCATCAAAGATACTGCACAGTGTTCCGGAAAACTAATTCCAGGAATGTTATCGGCAGTGGCACAGTCATCTAGAAAAGTGCATTGCCTCACAAGGGGACTACTATGAAGGTGACAACAGCTGCTAGTGAGTAGGTAAGAAAACATTTTTTTCAGTCTATTCTGGGAATTAAATTGTCACATCTGTACACTGGTACACAGGGGATTCAGCAAACATTCAGCTCTGGGAAAAAGTCCCTTGCAAAGTGAACTGTCTATTTGGCTTTAGCAAATCAAAAGAGTACACCAAAGAAATAATGGGATTAGTATGCACAACCCCAGTTAACACATGAAAGCAGAAACACTAATAAAATAGGAACAGTAAATTAGAAATATTTTACAGATTATACAGTTATTATGTGAAGTGAACTTCAACCATTTAAATACAACATGGGCAGTAAGAGGGTGGAGAGAAGGCTTGTTGCCTTATCAGCAACCTCTGGGCCAGTGTTTCAAAGGGTATGCCAAAAATCGTATATAAATGTATACGCCTGCATAACTATATGCTGGTAGCCTTGTCTGAATAACAATGACCTTAGAAAGGAAGAAGTCCCCTTATCTAGCAACTGCAGCTTGAGTCCTGTGATGCTAAAAATTCCTAATATGGTGGTCTTCTGCTAGCAATGGTGGGGACCTTAAACAATATTGAATACTGCTAATTTGATGAAGTTAAACAGGCTGTGGTACTGCTCAAAGCAAAGTTCTCCTGGTGACTGAGGTGTAAAAGTGTCTGCATGCACTGTCTCTAGAGTGATGACAGAAAGAGATTGGGCATCCAACAATCCTATAGATAGCACGGCCTCCTAGGAGCAAGAGTTCTCGATCAGGCTCTCGACTGTCTGCAGAGATGTGTAGAGTGACAGCCTGTCAGCATAGTTATCAGTGACAGTGGCAGTCCTAGTGTGGAGAAAGACTGATGCAAGCCCAGATGGCAATCGGCATCACAGAAATACAGATCTGCTGCCCAAAGTCCTGCAGCCACAGGTCCGCAATCTTTGTCTTGAGGAGAACAGCAGTCTGCCAGTATCCAGCTCTGAATCTCACGCCAATAAAGCAGGCCAGTCCCTTTGCAGGAGAATTGGCTGCACTCTGCTAACAGGAAGTGATGTATCTGTCCCAGTACTGGGCACTAGGGGGAAAAGGAGTAATCCTAATCCCATCTGCAAGTGTGCTTCAACTGCATAGCTGGCCATTGACTACATATACTGGGGTTAGAGAAAAAAATGGTAACACTACATGATTTGCAGATGTGAAAGTGACAATATGTTTTGTGTTGAAAGCAGAAGTGATGTAATATTCTTTTGCTTCCACTGTGTGATGAGACACCTAGCTGACATTTGGGAAGCCTCACTTTCCTCATTCACTATAGTAATACGGAGTTATGTCAGAACTTACTGAGCTGCTAAGACGGCAAATTGTTGGTGCTGCTTAGCTGGTGCCTCTGTGACTGAAGTTGCCAATTTATTTGCCGTGTCGCGAGGTACAGTATCAAAGGTTATGACGGCATATACAGTTTCCGGGAAAATGTCGTTTGATAAGCAAAGGCATGGTCGACATGATCACCTGACCGACAGAGACAAAAGGACATTGCGCTGGATTGTGACCCCGAATAAGAAAGTGGAAGCAAATGAATGTTACATCACTTCCACTTTCAATGTGAAACATGTCACTTTCACACCTGCAAATCATATAGTGTTTCCATTTTTTATCTAACCCTTTCATATATATTTATATCTATACTGTATATTATTGTATATTATGTATACCATTCCACCCTATTAATCTTTGCTTGGGATTGCCACAGTCAGATGCAGCATATAAAATGAGGAACACTCTTTCTCGTAGGCACCACAACCTGCAACAATGATGCAAGTACAGGCCAAGTGAACTAGAGCAGACTAGCAGCTCTCCACTCTAAAAATAAAAAACTTCCTTTGTTGCAACACTCATCTTCAATCTGAGGCTGACCCATACAGAAGGCCTGCTGCTCTACAGATGGTGCTCTTCGTCTGGGATCAATGACATTAGTCTATACCAGGAATATTGAATTAAAATTCAAGGAGGTCCGGTCACTACAATTTTCTTCTGGCCGAGGTCCGAACAGGGTGTGCCCATCAGTGTGCCCCCTTACATTAGGTGTCACCACCAGAATGCAACTTTGCATCATGTATTCTCATCACATCAGGTGTGCCCATCAAAGTGCTCCTTTACATCAGTTGTCCCCATCAGAGTGCCCCTTTACATCAGGTACCCCATCACATTGCCACCTTACATCAGGTATTCCCATCAGAGTGCCCCCTTACACTCAAAGTACCCTTTTCTATCATATTTCCCCATCAAAGTGTCCTTTTACATTATATTCCCCAACAGAGTGCTCCTTTCCATCACGTGCCCATCAGAGTGCCCCTTTCCACAGTATGTGCCCATTTGTGCCCCTTAACATAAAATGGGCCCATTAGAGTGCCCCTTAACATAAAATGTGCCCATCAGACTGCCCCTTAACATAAAATAAGTGGAATGCTGATGGGCACATTTATATTAAGGGGCACTCCGATGGGCACATTTTATGTTAGGGACACTCTGATTAGCACATTTATATTAAGGGGCACTATAATGGGCACTTTTATGTTAAGGGGCACTCTGATGAGCACATTTTATATTAAGGGGCACTCTGATGGTCACATTTATATTAAGGGGCACTCTGATGGGCACATTTATGTTAAGGGGAACTCTGATGGGCACATTTATTTTAAGGGGAACTCTGATGGGCACATTTATTTTAAGGGGAACTCTGATGGGCACATTTATTTTAAGGGGAACTCTGATGGACACATTTATGTTAAGGGGCACTCTGATGAGCACATTGTATGTTAAAGGGTACTCTGATGAGCACATTTATGTTAAGGGACACTCTGATGAGCACATTTTATATTAAGGGGCACTCTGATGGTCACATTTATATTAAGGGGCACTCTGATGATCACATTTATATTAAGGGGCACTCTGATGGGCACATTTATGTTAAGGGGCACTCTGATGGGCACATTTATTTTAAGGGGAACTCTGATGGGCACATTTATTTTAAGGGGAACTCTGATGGACACATTTATTTTAAGGGGAACTCTGATGGGCACATTTATATTAAGGGGCACTCTGATGGGTACATTTTATGTTAAGGGGCACTCTGATGGGCGCATTCTATGTTGTGCCCATCAGAGTTCCCCTTAACATTCAATGTGCCCATCAGAGTGCCCCTGTAAGACTACACCCTACATTGAGGGCAGACAGGAGCTGTGTTGGGATCCTTGTTGGATGCTTGTGTACAGGCGGGTAGTGGGAGACTGAAAAACAGTGAGTTGAAAGGTGCGGGGCGCACATGTGATGTCATGTTGCCGTGATGACCACCATGCTGAGCAGTGGATCTGTCATTGTGGGCCGCAGGGCCGGGTGGCAGTGCTGCTGGGGCCGTTCACAGCCCGCGGTCTGCCATTTAGTGACTGCTGGTCTATACGTATATTCATCTTTCAAGTTCCAGTAGTGTCTGAAGTTGCCCCATGGTGGCACGATCCCTAAAAGACTGAGCGCGTCCCCACTGTTCAATCGTGCTTGAGCAATGAAGAGTTACAAGGAGCGATAAGGAAATGCTAGTGAAGAAAAATGCAAGGTGAAAATTCATTAAAAAACATTTTTTAAAGTGTATGTACTTCTCTACAATGAATGCACACTTGGCCTGAAGATTAGGTAAAACCCTCAAACAGTATAATGTATATTTTCTGAAGGCAAAGACTCTGGAAAATAAAATGGTGGTGCTTGCAATTTTTTATGTCACATGGCATTGGCTTGACAACTGTTTATCAAACCCTTATTTTTGGTAAAACATATACTAAAATTACTTTTTGTGCACAAAAACACAATGCAATAAAGCTGCTGTGCCACATTTCTGGCATTAATTCCTTTTGTTAATGTATTGCACCAAACTCATGAAGCATTTGCAACACTTTTCGGCCTGACAGTGAATCGTGTACCAAATTCAATTCTAAAATGTGCCGTTTTTTCATTGTGTTGCATTGGATGTGCCAAATGTAAAAGTGGAGCTAATTATAACCAACCCTTTTGGCTCGGACAGATTTTGTGAAAGTGTCTCGAGTGCATTCTAAAAGTGGGGCAGCATGAGCCAAATTCAAGTACAAGTTCTAGACAGGTAGATGGATTTGGTGCATTCTTCACTACTTTTAGGATGCATGAGAGATACTTTTGCAAAATCTGCCTGCTCCAGTCTATGAATTCCAGAGAATACAGCATGATACCTATTTGCTAAAATACAAAAGGTGAGGCTGTGTCGAATAAATAGATACCAAACATGTCAAGCCTTAAAATTGCATGTGCCAGTGAAATAGCACAAAGGAAGCCCACCAGTAGACGGATGATCCTCTTGTATGTACAGTTGTGTTCAAAATAATAGCAGGGTGTTGAAAAAAGTGAATAAAGCTCAAAATCCTTCTAATAGCTTTTATTTCCATACACACAAATGCATTGGGAACACTACACATTCTATTCCAAATCAAAACATGAAGAAAAATATATCAAATTTGTGTTGTTCCTCTAAAGAAATTGGTTTTGCCTCAGAAACTGCATTTTTGATGTCACCCCACAAGTTTTCTATTGGATTAAGATCCGGGGATTGGGCTGGCCACTCCATAACGTCAATCTTGTTGGTCTGGAACCAAGATGTTGCACGTTTACTGGTGTGTTTGGGGTCGTTGTCTTGTTGGAACACCCATTTCAAGGGCATTTCCTCTTCAGCATAAGGCAGCATGACCTCTTCAAGTATTCTGATGTATTCAAACTGATCCATGATCCCTGGTATGCGATAAATAGGCCCAACACTGTAGTATGAGAAACATCCCCATATCATGATGCTTGCACAACCATGCTTCACTGTCTTCACAGTGTACTGTGGCTTCAATTCAGTGTTTGGGGGTCGCCTGACAAACTGTCTCCGGCCACTAGACCCAAAAAGAACAATCTTACCTTCATCAGTCCACAAAATGTTGCGCCATTTCCCTTTAGGCCAGTCAATGTGCTCTTTGGCAAATTGTAACCTCTTCAGCACATCTTTTTTTTCAACAGTGGAACTTTGCGGGGGCTTCTTGCAGATAGCTTGGCTTCACATAGGCGTCTTCTAATTGGAACAGTACTCACAGAGAACTTTACACCTTCTTTGATCTTCCTGGAGCTGATTGTTGGCTGAGTCCTTGCCATTTTGGCTATTCTTCTATACATTCGAATGGTAGTTTTTTGCTTTCTTCCACGTCTTTCAGGTTTTGGTTGCCATTTTAAAGCATTTGCGATCATTTTAGCTGAGCAGCCTATCATTTCTGCACTTCTTTATATGTTTTCCCCTCTCCAATCACCTTTTTAATCAAGGTACGCTGTTCTTCTGAACAATGTCTGGAACGACCCATTTTCCTCAGAATTTCAGAGAGAAATGCACTGTAACCAGCATATACAACATTTGCTGCCTTCCTTCCTTAAATAAGGGCAATAATTGCCACCTGTTTTTCAAAGAATGAATGACCTCACTAATAGAACTCCACACTGCTATTATTTTGAACATGCCCCTTTCAATTAGTGATTCAATTACACAGAATCAGCAGCATGCATGTCATGACTGTTGGGTCTGTTGGATTTCTATTACTCTACTACGCCTGCTAGTAAATTATTTGCCATGTAGAAATATTATTTCTACCAAAAACAGCGATTTATCAGGTTAGTGATATCTAACTGCTAGTATTTTGAACACAACTGTATGTGTGCATGACATGTTCTCATGGAACCATGCAAGTAAAGAGGTGAAATTACATTTTAAATAATTTTTCTGGGGAAATTGCGCAATTATAACCGAAAATATGTACTTGTTACAATTACTGAAAGAAGTCCAGGCGTCTGCTATAAAAAAAACTCTGACTCCAATTATGTATTCAGAAATAGTTAGTTTACTTTTTTAAGGCAAGTAATGAAAGGACTGGGCACTTGCCTTGATTTTGGTTTTCTGTAATCCTCTGCACATCAGCACTGTGGGAAGTGACAGTTCTGTAGGTCTGGACATGCATACAGGAGGGGAACCTCCTTAATGTGCTACTACTTCTTTACTGTCCAATCACAGGCTGGGGTGGGCCATGAACTAGGCTGCACTGCTTAACTTCAATAGGATAATGTGAGGTCACAGATCTGGCTATACGGTTTGGCACAGGTGTGGAAATCACAACAGTGCCGGAACAGAACTCAGTTGGCAAGTAAACGGTTCACCAGAAAGGGTGTCTTCACATTGCCGTGTTGCCACAAATGCCACAATGCTTCCCTTGGAAGTGTAGAAATTTTAACTAGGCATGTAGGGTATGACAGGCGAAACAGCCTGTCAAATGTAACTATTGATTGAAAGGGATTGTGCCGCAACTGGGTGCTAAACACAGATATGGCATTTACAGTTTGGAAGGTTAATGTAAAATTCCCACTGGGGTAAAAAAAAAAAAAACCCTCTGGAGATTAAAAAAACAGACACAGAGGATCGCCTCCTGAGTGCCTGTAAACTGATTGGTATGAAAAGCGATCCACCGCGGATTGTTTTCAGAGGGTAATAAAGTTTTCTGTCCATGTGAAAAGATAAATAAATATATATATACATATATATTTATATGAGATACACATACAGAGATGGTTGGACAAAACTATGGAAACACTGCATGATTTGCAGGTGTGAAAGTGACAACATGTTTCATTTTGAAAGCAATAGTGATGTAACATTTTATTTGCTTCTGCTGTGTGATGAGACACCTAGCTAACAGATGGGAAGCCTCACTTTCATCATTTACTGCATGCGCTGCTAGTAATACGGAGTCATCTCAGAGCTTACTGAGCTTCAAAGAGGGCAAATTGTTGGTACCGCTTAGCTGGTGCCTTTGTGACTGAAGTTGCCAGTTTATTTGCCTTGTCACGAGGTACAGTATCAACGGGTATGACGGCATATACAGTTTCTGGGAAAACTTTGATAAGCGCCGTCGACATGGTCAGTTGACCAAAAGAGACAAAAGGACATTGCCCAGGACTGTGATTTGGAATAAGAAAACAACTGCTGCAAAAGTGACTTCAGAGCTCAAACTCAGTTATCCAAAAATCCAAAATCTTCCAAAATGTGCAGAGGGAGCTCCATAAGCAAAACCTTCACAAGTGAACTGCAATTGCCAAACCACTAGTGACCAATATTAATGCTCAGAAGAGGAAAGAGTGGTGCAACACCCATAAATCAATGGAAGACTGTAATATGGTCCAATGAATCGAGCTTCACACTGTTCCCAACCACTGGACATGTCTACATGTGGCAAACACCATCCCAAGTTTATGATCAGGACTCTGTTGTTCCAATGGTAAAGCATGGTGGTGGCGCAATAATGGCTTGGGCAGCCATATCTTGGTTTTCTGCAGGCTCCATCATCACCCTGAAAGGTAGAATCACTGCCAGCGACTATGTACAAATGTTGGCTGATTATATGTACCCCATGGTGCAAACACCATTTAGTAAGACGATAATGCTCAAACTTACACTGCTGGTGTTGTAAAATCGTGGTTTGACAAGCATGCAGACTAAGTCTTGTACCTTCCCTAGGCGTCACAGTTGCCGGATCTCAATATCATAGGCCACTGTAGTGAATTTTGGAGAAAAAGGTTTGGGCTCGTTTTCTGCCTCTGGCATTCTTGCAAGAACTGGAATGATTTTTGCATGCAGAGTGGTATCGGATTCCATTATCCACCATCCAAGACTTATATTTGTCAATTCCCAGGAGAATTCAGGCCGTTTTGGATGCCATAGGTGGTCCAACATCATATTAGGTAGCAAGTTTCGTTTTTTTATCTGGTGTTTCCATAACTTTGTCCAACCCCTGTATATTATATATTGTATGTACTGTATACAGTGGGGATCGAAAGTTTGGGCACCCCAGCTAAAAATGTGTATTAATGTGCATAAAGAAGCCAAGGAAAGATGGAAAAATCTCCAAAAGGCATCAAATTACAGATTAGACATTCTTATAATATTTCAACAAAAGTTAGATTTTATTTCCATCATTTACACTTTCAAAATAACAGAAAACAAAAAAATGGCGTCAGCAAAAGTTTGGGCACCCTGCAGAATTTATAGCATGCACTGCCCCCTTTGCAAAGCTGAGACCTGCCAGTGTCATGGATTGTTCTCAATCATCATCTGGGCAGACCAGGTGACGTCAATCTCAAAGGTTTTAAATGCCCAGACTCATCTGACCTTGCCCCAACAATTAGCGCCATGGGTTCTTCTAAGCAGTTGTCTAGAAAACTGAAACTAGTTGACGCTCACAAAGCTGGAGAAGGCTATAAGAAGATAGCAAAGCGTTTTCAGATGTCAATATCCTCTGTTCGGAATGGAATTAAGAAATGGCAGTCATCAGGAACAGTGGAAGGTAAAGCAAGATCTGGAAGACCAAGAAAAATATCAGACAGAACAGCTCGCAGGATTGTGAAAAAAACAATTCAAAACCCACGTTTGACTGCACGATCCCTCCAGAAAGATCTGGCAGACACGAGTTGTGGTACACTATTCCACTATAAAGAGATACTTGTACAAATATGGTCTTCATGGAAGAGTCATCAGAAGAAAACCTCTTCTACGTCCTCACCACAAAAATCATCGTTTGAACTTTGCAAATGAACATATAGACAAGCCTGATGCATTTTGGAAAGAAGTTCTGTGGACCGATGAGGTTAAAATTTAACTTTTTGGCCGGAATGAGCAAAGGTACGTTTGGAGAAGAAGGGGCACAGAATTTAATGAAAAGAACCTCTGTCCAACTGTTAAGCATGGGGTTGGATCAATCATGCTTTGGGGTTGTGTTGCAGCCAGTGGCACAGGGAACATCTCACAAGTAGAAGGAAAAATGGATTCAATAAAATTTCAGCAAATTTTGGATGGTAACTTGATGCCATCTGTGAAAAAGCTGAAGTTAAAGAGAGGATGGCTTCTACAATAGGATAATGATCCTAAACACACCTCGAAATCCACGGGGGATTACATCAAGAGGCGTATACTGAAGGTTTTGCCTTGGCCTTCACAATCTCCTGACCTCAACATAATTGAAAATCTATGGATAGACCTTAAAAGAGCAGTGCGTGACAGACAGCCCAGAAATCTCAAAGAACTGGAAGACTTTTGTAAGGAAGAATGGGCAAAGATACCTCAAACAAGAATTGAAAGACTCTTGGCTGGCTACTACAGCGTTTACAAGCTGTGATACTTGCCAAAGGGGGCAGTACAAGATATTAACTCTGCAGGGTGCCCAAACTTTTGCAGACGCCATTTTTTTGTTTTCTGTTATTTTGAAAGTGTAAATGATGGAAATAAAATCTAACTTTTGTTGACTTATTATAAGAATGTCTAATCTGTAATTTGATGCCTTTTGGAGATTTTTTCATCTTTCCTTGGCTTCTTTATGCACATTAATACAAATTTTTTGCTGGGGTGCCCAAACTTTCGATCCCCACTGTATATGTGTGATGCAATTTCTCCTGCGCTCTAGGGCCAAGACCGGTGGCAAATAGATGGAACCAACACCAGAGCAAGCGACCACCAGTATATTTCAAGGTTGTGCAGCTCCAAAACAGGGCTGGGGAAGCCCAATCGATACTGCAAAGTGAAACAAAAAACAAGAAGCGCACCAACCTTGCGCATTACCTCAGTAACAGAATTTATTAATAGAAGATAGGTACTCACAAACAGCGAATAAAATCAGGCATGTAGTCCTCAAAGGGACTTCAAAGATAAGAAGCCAGCACGAATCCCATCATGGGAGTGGTATCCGATTCCATTATCCACCATCCAAGACTTATATTTGTCAATTCCCAGGAGAATTAAGGCCGTTTTGGATGCCAAAGGTGGTCCAACACCATGCGTCAGCAATAGTGAATGTCTACCTACATGATGGGATTCGCCCTGGCTTCTTATCTTTGAAGTCCCTTTGAGGACTACATGCCTGATTTTATTCGCTGTTTGTGAGTACCTATCTTCTATTAATAAATTCTGTTACTGAGGTAATGCGCAAGGTTGGTGCGCTTCTTGTTTTTTGTTTCACTTTGCCGTATATATGTGTGTGTTTCAGTTGTGTATCTAGTCATTTGTCTGCCGTTCAGCATTTCAAGCTAGTACTATTATGTCAACAAATATGTAAACTGATGATCCTATAATATTTTTTGAGGCTGGTAAAATGTTAACTTTTATGACTTTTCTAGATAACCAGTATTTAGAACTTTCTCATAACATTCTTAACTATAAAAATGAGTCATTACGGAGATAGTGATTACAGAAGACTGTTATCAATTATTATTCACAGAATTCTACATGGTCACTGATCCAGGGCGTTGCACTTTTTTTTGCTCCATTGTGAGATTTCTGTATCTCAGTTTACAAACTTTTCATGGTGTGTTTTGCTTCAGACTTGCCAAACGTGGATTTAATTTCCATGAACGATATTGCCTTAAATTACCTTTCCATAGCAGACTACAAGAACCCCGTGATTCTTCTATAGACATCTGTAAAATGTAACGGTGCCATTGTGGATTAATGATTTTTAAAGGCTAGAAATTGACTTCCCTGACCACAAGCCATTACTTGGTTGGAACAGCAAATAGTTTCCTTGTTACTCACTGCTGTGTTTGTATCCTGATTCCTGAATATTATGTTGCATATTCATACTGTGTGAATTAGTAGGCATTAACCTCTTCTGCATTGTGTGCTGGCAGATAATGGATGCTTACAGCACCGCGCAAAGCTGGTTTTGTTTAGCATGTCTAAATCATGAAAGGCAAGAATCTGATTGCAGATGTCAACTGTTTGGCCCACGTAAATTCTGACTGCTCTTTGGCTATTTTTCTGTCTGCAGTGTTGAAGCTCTGATTACCATATTGATCTGAAAAAAAACTTGATCGTAATCGCTGATTACTAAAAATGCACCATTTAAAGAAATGGCAAAATCCTTTATCATATAGGGTAGCCAAAAAACAATAAAAATGTGAATTTCACAAAGATGCCTCCAAAGGGCCTAAAGTTGAATTATAACTTTTTGTATAGCACTGCCCCCTTAAGAGTCGCTAGAGATTTGGGTCCCCGCAATAGTCCTGCACAGCCAGGCAACACGCATCTTCCATACAGACTTTCATCCAGGAGATAGTAAATACTCCTTGACATTGTTTTTTTAATAATTTATTAGGGGATTTGAATTTGGATGGAGTAAGGGATATATTCTTCTTGGAGAGCTAGCCAGCATCTCCTGGTGTACCACCCCAGATCCCAGATACTACTCTATCCAGCTGTACTGGGTGAATCCCTAGGCAGGGGATCTAGTGCCTGTCACTTAAAATAGAAGACAGTCCCAGATAGCAAGCTAATTCAGTTTCCCACTAAAGTGCTCCTTACCCTTTCTGGCCCAGGGGGTGCAGGTATTCTCATTTAGTACTCTGTCTGTGAGCTGATGGGTTGGTGACTGCTCTCAGGCCTTCTGCTGGGCCACTTCTTCTCTGCTGCACAGATGGTCCTTACTCTTTGGGCAGATGAGGTCCTGAGCTTTCCTCCTTTACAGCTCCTCTGCCTGTAGGTGAGCCCCTTCCTAGGCTCCTGCTCTCCAGCTTCTCACTTCATCTTCCACCCGAACTCTCCTGCTGCTGAGCAGGCTCCACCACATTTGAAGGCTGCCCTGGCCCCACGCCAAGCCTCCTGCTTGGGGATTGGTCAAGGTCCTCGTGTGCAGGCCAGCCCCTCCTCACCCCTGCCCACTGCTTCTAGAATCTTCTCTAAGATCTCTAGAGCAGAGGGAGGTGTCAAGGAACTGGCCTGCAGAGTCTCCCAGCCATGACCTGAAATAACCCCTTCTAACTCAGCCCCGGCTGCTATTTAGCTTTTGTATCTGAAAACCTAATCTAGCTCCCCCTAGCTATCTAGGAGGGTACTACATTTGCATATTTACATTGGGCTAGCTTGGCATGTGTGCTTTTTGCACAAGGTGAATATTCATATCTGATATCTAGGAGTCACTGGGATGCTGTAAATCATTGTAGCAGCCTGGCCTACATATAGTGATAGCTGTGATCTACTGGGTTCTTTGTAAGCAGTTTCCCCTCTGCACACTGACCACTTGTTCAGCACCTCAATACAAGGCATTCTCTGACTGGAAATGGTGGAGATGGTGAAATCACTTCTCTCCAGCCCAGCCAATGAGAGAACACCTTGCATACACTGAAAAAGTACAAGGTCTCCTATGATTGGCTGAGATGCTGAGCGTATAACCCCCCCCCCCCCCATGTTCAGTGTGTAGAGGGGAACCTGCTTGAACAGAACCCTGAAGAGCATGGCTTTCTCTATGTAGCACAGACTACTACATTGATTTGCAACATCCTGAATGTCCTGCCTGATATCAGATATGCATATGAGCCAAGCTGCCCTAATATACAGTAAGTGTGCAAAAAATATAATTCCTGAAGTTCAGATTTAAAGTGTATCCCAACCTCCCCACAAATTAATATATTGTATCTTAGCAATCCTTAGATGTGGTGGCTGCATAACTGTCACTTTTAAAGGAGAAGTTTGGGGTTATTAAAAAAACAAACATCCATACTCCCCTCCATGCTGCAGCATTGATATAATGCTGCAGCTGTCCCTCACCAGCTCTAAGCCGAAGAACTGAGTGATCACATGACCACCAATTGCTCAGTTCTCTTTCAACTTGGAGCAGAGAGCCGTTCCAGTCGGTCCCCGGCTCTCTGATTTGCCCATCCACTGGAGTACTGGGAAGGAGAGGGGGCACGAGTGGCTGGCTTCGGCTCAGCTATGCACTGAGAGCCGGCTGTCAGTCAGGCATCTGGGTGGAACCCAACAATATGGTTGTGGTCCTGAAGTGGCTCTGTGATGTCAGCTAACAGCAAACTTTAGCCCACTGTCAGCTGATTCTGGGTCAATTAAAGGAGAGCACAAGTAAGGGCACTCCTGTGACCCAGATGACAAGTATGGCCAAATCATTTTTAAGGCTTTTTCTTCTTTATTTTCACCTTCTAGTAACACAATTCCTGCCCTAGGATGACAACATACTGTTCTGTTATTCTGTAGGATCAGAGTTATTACCCTAAGTCACTCTCTTCATCTCCATTACGAAGGGAAGAGGGGTTTTGTAGATAGCTGGGAAAGATGATAACATTTAAATTCAGTTCAGTACATGGGAGATTACAAGCACACTGGATTTGTATCAGGATCAACACAATTTTTCTGTCCTTGCAGGAAACTAAACTAAACTAAATAGAAAAAACTAGGCAATGGGAGGATACAGTATATTACATTTTTGTTCTTGAGTTTAAAGGCTTTGGCCCACCTTTGCAAAAAAAAAAAAAAAAAATACATTCACATATTTTTGCTGAAAACATGTCATTTATTTATTTATTGGCAGGCAAATGAGCCTACAAAACATTGGAACTGCAATCAGTGAATTGTGGGTGCACAGCCAGGCTCCTACAGACTATTTCTCCAGCTCTTTTTCTATGTCTGTACTGAGATATGGATTTTCAGTTAGGGAACTGGAGGAAGTTTCAATGGAAAATGAGCTAAGTGATCAGCATACTTGTATCCCATTTGAATCTACAAGTCCATCTGCTGTGGTGGCAGTTGCGACTTGCAGTTCATTCATTCACAGATCTTTGTAAGTGAATGACGTGTGCGGGGGTGGAGATGCACACAACCATGGTGATGTCAAAATCTGACAGTTGATGCGTGGGAAAAGAACCCTGCACACTGTTGGGGGGGGGGGGCATTTTGTGGGTGGTGGTGAGGGGGTTCTTCTTGGTACTATATTACACCCTTAATATGGGTGTGATGTGGTCTTACAGGTGGACTTAGTATGAAAGACAAGAGTTCCAAATAAATATGGAAAGTGAAAAGATGTTTACTGTCTGCTTTTTGTATTGGATTTAAAAAAATTTGAAATAAAAAAAAAAAATTAAGATTTTCCTTTAAAAAAAATTCAGGTCTGTAATATGAAATGAGGCCGGTCCAAGACACACTTCTTCTTTGGGTTCCAAACAACAAACTATTAATTACAAACAATGTAGTTTGATCCGCCTGCAAAGGTCACCCTCCCCGTCCTTTGATTTTAGGAAGTTGCCTACAGCTGTTGGACAGACGTTTGCATCTCCCGGTACAGCCTCTGCTGCAGTTCACCAAGGAGCAGCCGGCACACATATTCTGACATGAACATTTCCTGGCGATTCTTTGGAGTTTTCTTAAAATCAAAATTTTTTTTGTTTCTTTTCTATGAGAGAACATTAGCATATATTGCGGTATTAATTATCTTTTTAGCTTGTGCTTGCTCAGGCTCTTGAATTAAAATTTTCTCTGGTTATAACAGATACTTCCTAATGCACTTTTCCAGCAGTGGATTAATTGAATCGTGGTCTCCAGTCTTCTTTCAATATAGTTGGATCATACACAAAGGTTGGTATACGCAGACATTTATGATTTGGTTCTGACTAAGGTTGAGCTCAGGCATGTTTGGGTCCTAGTCTGATCTCAGCCAAGTGAGCCCACCAGAAAGCTGTCATTGTACTTGGACAGTCATCTGTGGCCGGGGCATTCTCCACCTCGCAGTCTCAGGTATACAAGGGGCATGTATACCTGTAGCTGTGAGGTGGGGAACATCTTGGCCAAATATGATTGGCCCAGTAGAGTGACAGCTTTCTGGCTTGCTCACTCGAATGTGTTCGGACTAGGACCTGAACATGCCTGAGCTCAACTCTGGTTCTGACATATTTATGAAACATTTCTGCAGGATCTGGAAAAAATTGTTAGAAATTTGAACTGAGGTGGTATTCTTTGCACATTATTTACATAGTGATGGCAGATAAGAAATAATGCTTTCAGGTACAGGAAATGTACATACATATCATGTGTGATCGTCTGGTGAATGTAAAGGAAACCTTTATTGAGACAAATACAAAGACTGCCATTGCTGATTGGCTTCTGAAAAACAACTGGAGACTTACAAGCCTGAAAATACTTTCTTTGATGACCATTAAAGTACAGAAATGTTGGCATCCCAATAGGATCATGTGGAGCCCGAGGCCCCTGGCAGCCTTCCATTATGTGCTTATTATAAGCAACCACTGCACTTCTTAAGCTTGCTATACATGGAGCAAATTTTTGGTCGATTCATCACAATTTGAGCTGTTGGTTGCCCCTTTTGGTATCCTTCTTCCTGACATCTAAAATTGTTAGCCAAACAGAGACTTCATCCACTCTGATTCTGAAAGCTGTGGCTGCTGGTTGTCCGAATACAATGGCCAGCCAGAGAGATCTGTCCTTCCATGCTGTTTAGCCAGGCTGAATAAAATACATGTTCCACTATATGACCAACTTTAGGGCCCACCCCAAGCATTTTCGCTGTGTATCTAAATTGCAGCTTCTCTGCAGTTTTTGATGTATGGCCTGACAATTGCTATGCAGTTACTCTTCAAAATCGTCTCACTTTTGGACATCATGCCTGGTGCAAGTGTGACTACAACTTTATTGACTTCATTGGGAAAGCATTATAATAGAGATGAGCTTGGGCGTCTTTTGAACCCATCTCTAGCTGAACCCTAGCTTTTTTTTTACTCCTCCACTTTTACACAGGCTAACCACCCTTCAGTTTATCATGAATGCTGCTTCTCTATACCAGTCATTCGGTGTCTGTTACTCCTCTCTGCCATTCCCTCCATTGGCTTCCATTTACCCAACAAATAAAATTCGAAATACTAACAACCACCTACAAAATCATCCACAACTCTGCCCTGTGCTCCATCACTACTTCATCTCAAAATAGCAACCAAACCATCCTCTTCTCTCCTCCCAACACCTTCATTACTCTATCTCCTTCCTCTCCTACTCCCATGCTCATCTTTAGGACTTCTGCAGAGCCTCGCTCATCCTCTGGAACTCCTTACCCTAATCTATCCAACTGTCTCCTACTCTGTCTACATTTAGGCGATCCTTGAAAAGCCTTCTCTTCAGAGAGGCCTACAAAGTAATAAACTCTACTTTTACTTTCTCCATCAGCTCATCACCAACAGTTATTACCTTTTATATCACCTGACCCTCCCTATTCAATTGTATTGTATCTACACTGTTTTCCTCCATGTAAATCACTTTGCAAACTGTTGGCGCTATATAAATCCTAAATAATAATGATAATAATAAGCAATGGGTCAGGTCACTCTCACCCTGCAGCTCACATGAACAAAAAGGTGGGCAGCGGGTTGGGAATGACCTGGCCCTCAGCTCATTGGAGTGAAAAAAGAGCTCAAGTTTGGAGATTATTCAAAGGATGAGTACTGAGCTGATCTCTACATAGTAACAGCTTGAATGGAGTGTGAGTTACGCTAAGATGAGGTGCAGCACGCACAGTTGCCAGCAAGTTGCATTCTTGGTATGTTTTTACAAAAATGCCCTTGCAGGGTGGCTTATCTGTTACACCAGTTGTCAAATTAAACAACCATATATCACATTAAAAAAAGGTCAGAATAGGGTCTCTTCCACTGAAAGCATTGTGAAGATGTTTCAGATGAAGTGTATCAGATTTTCAGAAGGAAAACTCATATTGTTTTTATTAGTGTTAAGTCAGGAAGAACAGAGCTATTTTCTTGGTTGTTGAACAGTCAAATGCCAGCAGCTGGTAATATTTTCTTTTCTCCCCACCCAGTAAAGCTCAGGAAATGTGCACAGGGTTGTCATATTCAAAGGAAATTCATACATCCACCCATTACCCTAAATACCCTGTGGTTTGAGTATCACGTTGATGGGCTGGCAGCCTGGGCATACGACTGGCACTGAAACTGTTATTTAGAAAGGTGATTGATGTACCAGGTTTTAGGTTTTGTTTTTATTTTACATTCACATCTAGAGAAGTGATACAGAGTCATAAGAGACAGGCTTTTTACCTTGAACCCGGCAGAGAAGTGAATTTGTGCCAAGGTGATTTGAGGCAGCTGACAATAATTTAAAGTGCTACATAATTTGAAGCACAAGCCTCCTTATATAAATGAGGCATAAGTAACATTTGTATTCGGATATGTAAATGGTCCCATGTCTTGCCAGATCTTGACTTCCTTTATAGAATTTTACCATCTGACATGAATGTAATTGGGTGCCTTACTTAAAGAAGAACTTCAGACTCCTCCATTTCCTTGACCCCATGTTTCTTTTCGCAGTCTTACCTTTTTTTCTCTGGGCTCTCCACAGAAAGAAAGTGCCTTGGCTCATGTGCTGTGGAGTACTCCGAGGCTTCCTGAGATGCATGGTGGAAGTATACCTGGAGTTAGCGGGCAGCTGAATATGTCATTCTAGCCTAGGTGAGAATCCAGGAAGATTGCACAATACAGATCCCATAGTCCTTAGTACCTAGTCCATATTAGGAGTGAGAAAACTAGGGTGGCTACGTTCCTACATGCAGTGAGACTATGAAGAACACCCTCTAACAGAAAGTCAAATCACAGCAGCAAAAAAATGAATTTGGAGATTTGGAGGAGGCCTTAGAGCAATAGAAGGTAATTTTTCCATTAATAATACATACCTGATTTTTTTTTTTAACCAGAGTTTAATGTTACTTAAATTTTAATCACACTTTTTATGCTGGAAAAATTAGACTGCTCTGTCCTTCTAAACAATGACCAGGGTTTGACCATCAATGTCAGGAATCCATGAACCTCTCAAGGCCCAAGAACATGTGTGGAGACTCCTAAACTCAGGCACAGTATGATGTTATCAGCTATGTCCACGATAAAGTTATCTTGGGGGAGATTTACTAAAACTGGAGAGTGCAAAATCTGGTGCAGCTCTGCATAGAAACCAATCAGCTTCCAGGGTTTATGGTCAAAGCTTAATTCAACAAACTGAAGTTAGAAGCTGGCTGTCTACCATGCACATCTGCACCAGATTCTGTGTGCTCCAGAATTAGTAAATCCCCTTAGAATTTTGTTCTACTGACTTTTTTGGGATATAAACCAGTTTGTTTGATAGGTACACTGGCCCTTTATTCTATCTGTTTTGGCCTATCACACTTTTTGCATCTCTCAAACTTTGCCATATTATTGGGTTTATTATATAAGAATAGATTGTAAGCTCGAAAGAGCAGGGCCCTTGAATCCCTCGTGTTTTGTTCTGTTACTGTATTGTCTCATGTTCTGTCCCCCACTATAATGTACAGCGCTGAGCAAACCTTTTAGCGATATATAAATACTGTATAATAATAATAATAAGAAGAAGAAAATCATGATGTACAAACCTGTAACATCCAATCGGAAATCATCTGTTAATAGTAATGAATTGATGTTTTGTACATTTATTATGATTAGATATTTAAAAAAAACTATTTAATTTTTTTTCATGTTCTTACAGTTGGATTAATCTGAAATACTGCATGTGGTTATTATTATTATTATTATTATTAACCACTTGCCCTCCTGAGGATTTACCCCCCTTAATGACCAGGCCTCTTTTTGCTACTCGGCGCTGCACTAATTGAACTGATAATTGCGCGGTCATGCAATGCTGCACCTAAACGAAATTTACGTCCTTTTTTTCACACAAATAGAGCTTTCTTTTGGTGGTATTTGATCACCTGTGCGCTTTTTATTTTTCACGCTATAAACAAAAAAAGACCAAAAATTTTGAAGTAAAACTATATTTTTTACTTTAAGCTATAAAAAATATATAGTAAACTCAAAGTTGGTTATAAATTTAGGCCAAAATGTATTCTGCTCCATGTTTTTGGTAAAAAAAAATCCCAATAAGTGTATATTGATTGCTTTTTGTGGAAGTTATAGCGTTTACAAACTATGGTATAGATACTGCAATTTACGCCATTTTTTTCGCTATACAGCGCTGCGCTAGTTTAACGGACAATTGCGCGGTCATGCAATACGGTACATAAGTGAAATTTACATTCTTTTTTTCCCCACAAATTGAGCTTTCTTTTGGTAGTATTTGATCGCCTGTGCGGTTTTTATTTTTTGCGCTATAAAAAAAAGGCTGACAATTTTGAGGAAAAAAAAAAATATTTTGGACTTTTTGCTATAAAACATGTCCAGTAAAAAAAAATTTAAAAATCAAATTTAGTCTTAAATTTCTGCCAAAATGCATTCTGTGACGTCTTTGCTACAAAAAACCCAATACGTGTAAATTAATTGGTTTACGTGAAAGTTATAGCGTTTACAAATGGCGGGAAAGATACTGGGATTTTAAAAAAAATTTTATACTAATAATGGCGGCAATCAGCGACTTATGGCGGGACTGCGGCGGACATTCTGACACTGGGGGGGAACTGACTTGGGGTCACTGACATCCCCAGTGACACCAATACAGTGATCAGTGCAAAAAAAACACACTGACACTGTACTAATGGCACTGGGGAGGAAGGGGTTAACTTTATTATTCAGTGAAAGGGTTAACTGTGTGAGGGGAGTGTTTTACTAGGGGGCGGGGGGGGTGTACTGCAGGGAACACCACTGATCGGGACAGATAAACTCTTCTGTCCCGATCAGCGTGTCAGGGAACTGACAGAAAGCACAGCTACTGCAGCCCTGCTCTCTGTCACTGATTGCCGCTAATCGCCGGGACATAGCCGGTAACGACCGGCTGTGACCCGGCGACTGACATCCATGGCCATGATCGGCGGGACAGGTAGGGCGGCGGCACGCCCCCTACCTGTTTTAAAAACACACGTTTTAAAACGTGGTTTTGCCCAGCCGTTCCGCCCTGCCGCCGTATTTCTACAGTGGCTGGGCGGCATGTGGTTAATATTATTATTATTAATAATAAGAATAAAGTGTTACTAAACCCCAGACCCAGCATTCACTATATCTGGTCTCCCACAGTACATAGAACATGGAAATGCAGTTATTTTAGTAAATATAAACTGCTAAATACCTTTCTCTTTTTTTTGTTTTTTTTAGTAATGTGTAAATAATTTGTTTGTTTTGTTAATGTAAATATATTTGACAAAAAATAAAATGTTTGGAAAAAAAAAGTTACTTAACCTAGGACCCTGCATTCACTATATCTGGTCTCCCACAGTACACAGAACATGGAAATGCAATTATTTTAGTAAATATAAACTGCTAAATACCTTTATTCATCAGTAGTATTTAGCAGTCTTGTGACTTCTATCAATGTCCAGCAGAGCACTGGTTAAAGCTTGTAGGAGGAGGAGTTTTCATTCTCCTCTGTTTTTCCTATGAGGCTGCATGACCCCTTACCCTCTGTCTGGACAGTGCTGATCACATGCACCCTCCCAAAGAAAAAAAAGCTCTCTAGCAATACACACTAAGCTGAGCATGTGCAGAGTGACTCCTAGGGCTCTGTACTATTAGCAGATGGATTGGGGACAGTAGAAGGGGGGGAATCAGAGAAGACAGGATCAAACAGCCTTTTTACACAATGCAGATGATTAACCCTGTTGGTTCCACAGTGAGTATAACAAGCATGCTTTACTGCATTGAGAGATTGATATTACTGTTGTGGGTTTAGTAACACTTTAATGTTATTGTTATTATTATTATTCAGTCTTTTCCAACCACCAGGTGGAGTTACTGTCTCCTTTTCACAACATTACTATGATAGTTTTCAGCTATGCTTAAAGTACTGCATATGTACTGTATATTAAAGTATATATAAACCTTCACGTTATAAAACAACCAATTCAGTTTAAAAATAGAAATGTAATGCAGAACATTTGTGTATACATATTAAAAAAACATAATAAATGCCTTCCTTCCTTTTTTTAAGTGATCACATACCTTCTCTTCTCAGCTGCATAAGGACCTCAGAGCACTAGGGGAGGAGAAACATCACTACACTGGTCTTCCCAGTGTATGGCTGTGCAGGGTAGAGGGAGCTGTCAGCTGAAGTCCAATCATTGCAGAAAGCAGGCTGAGTTCCCAGCACAGCCACAAAACTGGCCACGCTGTTCTCTCATGCCTAGTGTGGTCAGTTCTTAATAGGAAAGCAGAAGGACTGGCAGGAACACCAGTGATTTCACAAAAAGGAAGAAATACAAAGAGAACAGAAGACTTTTTCATACAAGCACATGGTACAGCAGGCACATATCAGGAATATGAACTGTTGGGGTAACATATTCTTTTAAAATGTCCATTGTTTACAGAACTCAATGAGTAACTATAGCAGTGACTCCTTTTGTATCTGACAGCTCAGTCTGTGGCGGTCAGCATGGTCAAGCTGTGTTACACACGACACTGGCCCAGGGGCGGACTGATCATTTGGAAACTCGGGCACTGCCCGAGGGCCCGGGGTCAGTAGGGGGCCCCATAAGATGCCCCTGGTACCTGTTTCATAGGCTTTTTTGAGTTTCGGCAAGGACACAGGGGCCCCATGATCCCCTATTGCCCGGGGGCCCCATGAGTTGTCAGTCCACCCCTGCACTGACCTAACATTGCTGAATGCTCATTTATACATAAGGAAAGCTCACACAGCACTGTGCTGCTCTGTGGCCCATTGGCTAGGCTGTGTATGTGTATGAACAGCCGCTGATAAACAGAGTGTCAGCTCTGAGAGATCCATCAATACTATGAATGAACAAACAGTGCTGCATGTTCATTCATAATAGTAGAAGATCCATCAGAGCTGCAGCTTTGTGTAATGTACGGCTGAGGCTGCTTGTACATACACAGGGCACATGCAGATACTTTACATAGAGATGCAGCTCTGAGGGATCCTTTACTATTATGGCAGCACAGTGGCTAAATGGTTAGCACTTCCGCTTGGCAGTACTAGGGTCATCGGTTCAAATCCCAACCATGGCACCACCTGCCTGGAGTTTGCATGTTCTCCCTGTGCCTGTGTGGGTTTACTCCGGTTTCCTCCCACACTACAAAGACATGCTGATAGGTTAATTGGCTCCTGTCTAAATTGTGATATTTAGACAGGAGCCAATTAAGCCTAATAGTGATAGTTCTGTAAGGATCTGGTAAGCTGCAATAAGGTGACAATGCCATGAAATTTCACTGCAGAATGAACAGCGTTGTCACCCTGTTACAGGAAGACAAAAAATAACATATGTACTGGCAGGATCAGCGGGTAATAAAACTATGCTACAAGGGGGCTCCGATAAACTTTGGTAATGAAAGTGACAGACGGGTTTATTTACCAAAGTTGGGGAGTTCAAAATCAGGCTCACTTCTGCATAGAAACCAATCAGCTTCCAGGTTTTTGTTGCCAAAGCCTAATTGAACAAGCTGGGGTTAGAAGCTGATTGGTTTCTATGTAGAAGTGAGCCTGATTCTGAACTCTCCGGCTTTAGTAAATAAACCCCGCTGTGTCATGTCATTTTTTTATTTTGCCCATTGCTATACTTTGATTGAGAGGTCAGTTATGTCTAATGTAACTTTCTGAAAACAATGTTATAGACTTTTTTTTCATTTAATACATTTTTGTTAATTTTTTTGTTTCAAAATATGAAAACAGTTCCATACAGGCATAGGTAAGATATATTAGATGTATCATACAAAGTAGTTACAATGTTTGAATTGAACAAAACAAGCATAATCACAGAGAATGCCCAAATGGATGAACATCAGCATTGTCCCAACCAACGACCGGTGGGGATGTGATGTGAAAAACACACAAAGCACTGCTTCGTCAAATATTTATTTTTTCCACTTGAGAAACATTGCTCAACTGAAAAGCTAATCCATACATTTGTGTTCTCCTGACTTGACTACTGCAATGCTCTACTCACTGGTGTACCGAAATCCACCATTAATCGACTACAATATGTACAAAATTCTGCAGCCAGAATCCTGGCTAGGTCTGGCACAATTGACCATATTGCCCTTATCCCAGAGTCCTTGCACTGGCTACCCGTCAGGTTTCTCATGGACTGTAAGGTCCTCTTGATCACCAATGATGCTCTTCATGGCTTGGCACCCTATTATCTGTTTGAACCTCTATCAACTTACTCCCCCTATTGTAACCTCCACTCCTCAAATTATGGTCTTCTTTGTGTCCCCCCCCCCCCCCCACTCACCTACACTTGGTAGGAGACAGAGCCTTCTCCTGCTGTGCTCCAAAACTCTGGAACTCACTTCCAAAGAACATCAGAGAGTCATCTTCTCTCACCTAATTCAAATCAAATCTAAAAATGTTTTCATGTAATTGTCCCTTGTTTCTCTTGTTTTATCCTAGTTATTTCTTGTGTTTTTGTTTCTGTAGTCTTTGTAAAGTGTTTTGAGAAGCTACCTTTAAAGGCGCTATATAAAATAAAGTTTATTTTTATTATTATATTTCTATATGCACAAAAAAGTGGGTAATTGAATGCGGAAGAAAAGTAGGTAACATGGGATGAGATGAAAAAAAGAGAGAGGAATAAAATGCATGAGGGTTTGAAACTACTTATACATTCAGTTTTGTAGAACAACACCCAGGGTCTCTTGTTTTAGAGTGTCAGCCAGTCCATACAAAAGGTAGGAGAAAGGTGAGATTTGACCTATGGTTCCCACACCTATTGGAATTTTTTCATGGCGTTTGTCAGTACAACCATGAGTGAGTTTTTCATAAAACCTTGGAGACCATGTGCTTTGCTTTTGCAAAGGGTAGCACATGGAACTTCCAAGCTCTAGCTATAACCCTTTTAGCTTCAGTCAAATGCTATAGAATTTTTAACTGTTGTTTAAAAGAAAAATCTATGGGCAAGTAAATGGAAACATGTTGTACATGAATTGTGATGTATACAAATATTAATGGTTGCTAACAAAGACCTGTGTGTAAAAGTGAGTGACCCGTAACCTTGACTGAACTCTTTTGTTCGTTCTGATTTTTCTGTTTTACAGTCGGTGTGTATACATTATGTCCCATAGTAGTGTCCCCAAATTAACTCTGTGACAGCACTAGTGCCCCCACCCCTCTTAGTAGATGAGTGTTCTTTCATGTCCTTCTTTTATCTGAGTGGGTTTATCTCCTAAGTGTGCTCTCACACTTGGTATGACCACTTGTGGCAGCAGCTGCCATTTCTACAACACTGAAAAGCTGTCTTCAGTTTGTGTTCCCCCAGACTTAATGAAAGATTTCTGGATAAACTGTGACCTTCATTCATTCCAGAGAGATCCTTTGTTTGGGAATGGTACTGGGAGAAAACATTGAGGTTAGGGTTACCATGGCCGAAAAGACAAAGATACTTTGCAGGTACTTTGGAGAAAGCACTGTGAACAGAGAAAACACAGGTCCTTTGGAAAGAAACCGAGAAATGTCATCTTCATCATCTGATAAGTACAAATGATTCAAAATTCAATTTTACCATCAATTCCTTACAGATCCCCAAGATATTCTATAAGGAGAAAATACATTTAGCTGACTGGTGCAGAGACCTGTGCTGGGTGAATCTATTAAGCCCTGTTTACACTGGTGCCATTTCCCCTGCACTTACCATTTTTCCTGTTTAAGCTCTATTTTCTGTGTTGGCTCTTTGGGTACATGAGGGTACAGCCACTCATACTCCTGGTTTCACAGTGCAGAATGGTGACTCCTCCTACATCCCTCTCCAATAATGTAGCTTCCAATCACATAGGAACCAGGTTTCCCGCCACAGCCTGCACTGCCTATGCTCTTTTTTTTTTTTGTTCAACCAGTGAATAATGATTGTATGGCCTGCCTAAACTTTAGGAGAACCCTAGTTGAAAACAAAACTAACAATCCATGCTCAGGCTGACCACAGCCCAGCAAGCCTTGGGACACAACTGCTTATAGGCAGAACCCAGGGGCAGACTGACAACTCATGGGGCCCCCGGGCAATAGGGGATCATGGGGCCCCTGTGTCCTCGCCCACACTCAAACCACACCCAAAAAAGCCCATGACAGGTACCAGGGGCATCTCATGGGGCCCCCTACTGACCCTGGGCCATCAGGCAGTGCCCGAGTACCCGAATGGTCAGTCCGCACCTGGCAGAACCCCTACATTTGGATTACCCATGCTGACAACATAAGTATACATTAAATAATTAATATTTTAAGTTGGGGCTACGGTCTGCATAACCATATAAGCATACTGATACAGTATTGTTACAAGGATAACCATCATATAAAAGAACCATTCAGTAAAATGTATGCAACAATAGAGACAACTTTCAATAATAATGTCTATATTTACAAATTGTCTGTATAACAATTCAATTTTATTTAAACTACAAAAGACCAAAAATATTATTAAAAGCATTTTAAAGCATTTATCTAGATTTCCAAAGACATACATAATAACTGTTCACCACAGCTCAGCTTTTGGATTCTGAATTGGTTAAATCTTGGATAGCTGTCATCCACATTTTTACGTGTATCAAAAATTGTTATTTGTATTTTTACCACATACAAAGCAAAGCCATGCGATTCCTATATTTTCTATGCTGGTCACATACATGCAATCACACTATACCTAAAAAACGAGGAAGATGTGTATTCTATAGATTAGTCATGACTATTCCTTGATTGTGCTTGGGTGTTGCATCTAGGTGACTCATATCCTCAGTCCTCCTGTACTTGGTGGCTGAATGCTTCATGTGCACTGTCATGTTTAAGGCACTGGATTGTACTGTCTATTCTATGTCTTGGAGTTGATACATCAAAGGGAATTTGCACAGAAGTACCATCTGCTTGTACTCCGGCACAGGATCTATATGGTAAGTTCATTGTTTGCTTATTCTTTCTGATCACTAACACTTATATATTAGGAATCAGGTTGGTCCTAAAAAAATATTCTGTGTCTTGTTGCTCTTGATAACCCTGTGTGTATGTCTATCTTTTGGAATAGACAATCGAGAAAGTGATACAAAAACTAAAAACTGACTTTTGCGGTCAATGCAATGTTTTACCATATACAGTACAACAGAGAAATCTGGGTTATAAGCCACACCATGCCCTAGGATAAAACAACCCATCTTCTGCACTGCTATGCATTAAACATGCAAATCCCACCTGCAAACTGTTTTCCCCGTATCACCCAAGCTTTAATGAGTAATTAGGCCCCTCCCTCTTGTATGACATCATACTTATGGAAAGCATGGTCTATGATGCAATGCAGGTGATGAAAATCTATTTGAAGCATAAAAGAAACTTAATTGCATTCATTTGTTGATTGATGTAATATAATTGTTTTTATTCACTATCAAGCTTTTAGAATAAATTAAGGGAAAAAGTAATAACCTTTAGAGCAGGTGAAATTTTCTATCATATTTTCATAATAAAAGAAGGCAAATTTGAATAACCTACAGAGTAAGTAAAGATTCACTATCAAGCTTTTATAATAAAAGAAGGCAAAGCTAAATAACCTATAGAGCAGGTGGACCTTTTCTAATACAATAAAGCAAAGTTTTATGAACTATAGAGCAGGTGAAAATTCACCATCAAGCTTTTATAATAAAATAAAGCAATTTTAATAATAACCTATAGCAACCAATAAGTATTCACGTGACTTTGGAAATCTGCAATCTAATTGGTTGGTATAGGTTACTGCATGCATTATGTCATCACCCTTTGTACTGCCTTATTAAAGAAGCCTATATGAACCTGGCACAGTCTGCGTCCCTGAGAAGAATATAGCTGAAAGGCATATTGTAATAATTGTCTAGCAATTAGATGAAATGGGTGTCCTCGGAGTGCAATTCTTTGTTGCTCACATAAAATAAAAACAGATTAAGGGCAGAGAAAATCCATCAATTTAGTCTATATTGATGAATAGTCGGTGCACATGCTACTTTCCCTACTGTATATCTGCCTTTAATGTGCCAAGCAGCTACCATATGGGCTGGGCTTCGCCGTCTAACTACTAAATTACAAACCTTCTTTTGACTGTGAATTGAATAGGCAAAGATGTCGGTTATTGCTTCCCTCCTGTGGTCACACTACAAGTGCACCTGCAGCAAGAAGCCAGCATAATCCCATGAAAGGCACCACATGCTCCTATTGTTCTGCAAAGCAGAATGCTAACCTTGGCTCTGCTTCCCCAACTCCCATCCCTGCCTAGAGATTACAGAGATAAGAAGCCCTCTCATATGCATATTAGTTACTTACACACACGCTTTTTTTTAGGCACTCATCCATAGTTGGATTTTTTTTTTCCGGCATTCGTTAAAATCCCGTCCTCATGCAGAATTTTTGCAGCATGGATGCCTTGTGATAGGGTCCCTTTTATTTTTCAACTACTGTGACAGTCGCTGCAGATTCCCCTTGTGATATTATGCGTCTCCTCTGAAATCTCACTTGCGACTGGACTGTAATCTGTTATTAAAATCTTCTCGGATTGTTCGCCTGCGTAAAAGGAGGCATGGCCGGGACAATGCCATTTTTGTGACCATTTTATGCAGAAAGAGGTATTCAACTTGACCGTTTTCTTCACCCCCTCTAGGCAGGCTCGAATTAGAAGCCACACTGAAGTGTGCAAAGTGGATTTGAGCGCTGAAAAAAAAAATGATGGTGTCTGGAAGCAATGAACTGGGCAATCCATTAAAGAAGACAGCTGTTCAGCTAGCAGAGGTTTCTTGTCTTCCAGTATGTAATGTGACAGCTGAGCTGGGGATCAGACTGGGTACTTGCCTACAGCTCCTGCTGTCACAGGCCCTCCATCCCCTGGATTGGAAAGAGGGAGCAAAGCGCACACACTCGACTGTTAGCTCAATTAACTGTTCACTTCCTTGATATCTCTCACTGGTGGGCAACCAACCCATGACGATAAAAGTGTGCCGAGTTATTTGTTATTTTAGTGTCACTGTAATTTTATTGTGTAAAGTTCATATAAATGATCTGTAATAGATAAGTATCTTCATATGGATAATGCACATTTATATTGTACCTAAACCCACCCCCAAGGAAAAATATATACAGTATATATACAATATATAGATATATATATCAGGGGCGGACTGACAACTCATGGGGCCCCCAGGCAATAGGGGATCATGGGGCCCCTGTGTCCTCTCCCAAACCCAAAAAAGCCTATGAAAAAGCCATTGAAAGGTACCAGGGGCATCTCATGGGGCCCCCTACTGAGGCCCCAGGCCCTCAGGCAGTGCCCGAGAGTTCAAATGGTCAGTTTGCCCCTGATATATATATATATATATATATATATATATATATATATATATATATACACATACAGTTGTGCTCAAAAATTTGCATACCCTGGCAGATATCTTAAAACTTTGGTATTGATGTTGAAAATATGACTGATCATGTAAAAAAAACCCAGTCTTTTATATAAGGATAGTGATCATATGAACCATTTATTATCACATAGTTGTTTGGCTCCTTTTTAAATCATAATGATAATAGAAATCACCCAAATGGCCCAGATCAAAAGTTTCCATTCCCTGGAATGTTTGGCTTTGGTACAGACACACAAGGTGACACACACGGGTTAAAATGACAACTAAAGGTTAATTTCCCACATCTGTGGCTTTATAAATTGCAATTAGTGTCTGTGTATAAATAGTCAATGCGTTTGTTAGCTCTCACATGGATGCACTGAGCAAGCCAGATACTGAGCCATGGGGAGCAGAAATGAACTGTCAAAAGACCTGCATACCAAGATAATGGAACTTTATAAAGATGGAAAAGAATATAAAAAGATATTCAAAGCCTTGAATATGGAAGTCAGTACTGTTCATTCACTTATTAAGAAGTGAAAAATTCAAGATCTCTTGATACCAAGCCAAGGTCAGGTAGACCAAGAATGATTGCAGCCACAACTGCCAGAAGAATTGTTTGGGATACAAAGAAAACCCCACAGGCAACTATAGGAGAAGTGCAGGCTGCTCTGGTTGCTTTGAACGTGCACAGTATGACAATACATGAACAAAAATGAGCTGCATGGTTGAATGGCCAGAAAGAAGCCGTTACTGCATCTGTGCCACAAAAACACCTTGATATTCCTCACCGGTCTTTTGTGTGGCATTGGCACAGTAAAGGCTTTCTTTTGGCAACTCGCCATGCAGCTCATTTTTGTTCAAGTATCGTTGTATTGTGCAGTGTTTATTTGTTCAACCAGCAGGTTGTGCAGAAAAAAAAAGACAGATCCCCGCATCCACACAAACGTTGTGTGATGCGGGGTTCCCCTCTGCCAGCCTATTGTATTTTGAGAAGGGGGACTCCCCCTCCCATTCATAATACACAGATCAGCACTTGCAGTCTATGGCAAACTGAATGTTAGTTTTTCAGCCTGATCATGCCACAGAAGCTTCATACACTTTCTGTCTTAGAATGGTTACACTCCATATTCCACTGTATCTATGGAGGAGCAGCATAGCCAGCCTTGGACTACAGCATTGTCAGCCTGTGGAGAGGGTGGTGTCAGATGGACCAGTAGATTTAGATTCAGACTCAACATAAGTAAGTAACAAGTGAGTGAGTAATAAATTAAAGCTGAACTCTAGCTAACAATTTTAGGCAGCTGCAGAAACTATTATTATAATACAGGATTTATATAGCACCAACAGTTTGCTCAGCGCTTTACAATATAACGGGAGACAATACAGCAATGATACAGTTCAATACAAGAGGGTTAGGAGGGCCTGATCCTGGGAGCTTACAATCTAAGAGACAGGTTTTTTTTCCTTTCGTAATAAAGGTTTTATTTATATGCATAAAAGCTGATCATTGCAGACACCGCTGTGAGTGGTAAATGACTTTTGACTTTTGTTGGACAGCTTGGTCCGTTAAAGTGGTTGTAAAGGCTAAAGTTTTTTTTTAAACTTAATGCATTCTATGCAGCCCCCCCCCCCCCCTTTGTTATACTTACATGAGCACAGTGGCTGAATGGTTAGCACTTCTGCCTGGCAGTACTAGGGTCGTTGGCTCGAATCCCAACCACGGCACCACCTGCCTGGAGTTTGCATGTTCTTCCTGTGCCTGCGTGGGTTTCCTCTGGGTACTCTGGTTTCCTCCCACACTCCAAAGACATGCTGGTAGGTGAATTGGCTCCTGTCTAAATTGGCCCTAGTATGTGTATGTATGAATGTGAGTTAGGGACCTTAGATTGTACACCCCTTGAGGGCAGGGACTGATGTGAATGTACAATATATATGTAAAAGCGCTGCGTTAATTGACAGCGCTATATAAGTACCTGTAATAAATAAATAAAATTTTGATCCAGCAAAGTGCTTGAGAGTCACGACTCTCCCAGGGGTCTCTCTCCTCATTGGTTTACACAGCATTGGGAGCCATTGGCTCCCACTGCTGTCATTCACAGTCTGTGAGCCAATGAGGAGAGAGTGGGGGGTGGGGCTGAGTCGTGCTCTGTGTGTGAGTGGACAATGTCCATTCACAGGAGTGCGGCTCAAGAGAGAGGCTTGCTGTTGAGACACTCAGCAGAGAGAAAGAGCCAGGACCCCCCAAAAAAAGAGGAAAGGGGCTGCTCTGTTTAACCACTTCAGCTCCAGAAGATTAGAAGATTTTACCCCCTTCATGACAAAGCTATTTTTTCCTATTCAAAACTGCTCTACTTTACCTGGTAATTGCGCAGTCATGCAATGCTGTACCATTAATAATTTTGTTTCACACAAATACAGCTTTCTTTTGGTAGTATTTTATCACCGCTGGGTTTTTTATTTTTTGTGATATAAATGAAAAAAAACAAAAGTTTTGAAAATAAAAACATTAATTTTTATTTTCTGTTATAAAACATATCTAATAAAAAACTAAATTTCTTCATAAATTTTAGCCAAAATGTATTCTGCTACATGTCTTTGATAAAACATCCTGATAAGTGTTTACTGATTGGTTTGTGTGAAAGTTATAGCACCCAGGACTATGACATGTATACTGGATTTTTTTTATACTACTAATGGAGGCGATTGTTGACTTATAATGGGACTGCAGGAGTGTGGTGGGAAATCTGACACTTACTGTCACTGACATCACCAGTGACATTAATACAGTGATCAGTGATAATACCTAACACTGTGGCTGTACTATTGACACTGGCTAGGACGGGGTTAACATCTAGGGCGATCAGGGTTTAAATGTGTGCCTTACTATGTGTAACATGTGTAAAGTGTGCTGCTTTTACTAAGAGATCTAACAGTTCTCATCCCTGCTTTGCACAATGCAAACCACATAAAGTGGTTAAAACTATTGCACGAAGCAGGTGAGTATAACATGTTTTTTTGTTTGTAATTACAACCTTTAGGATCACTTTAAGGCAGTGTTTCTCAACTCCAGTCCTCATGGACCCCCAACAGGTCATGTTTTCAGGATTTCCCTCAGATGAAACAGCTGTGGTAATTACTAAGGCAGTGAAACCGATCAAATCACCTGTGCAAAATAATGGAAATCCTGAAAACATGACCTGTTGGGGGTCCATGAGGACTGGAGTTGAGAAACACTGCTTTAAGAAAAGTTAAAAAAAAAAAAACAGACGTCAGCTGGCCATAAACTGATTTTGGCTGGTTTAGCAGGTCAAAACTTCTGTTAAAGATTGTTGGAAAATTTCCCAGTGATCAGCCAATTAGCTGCAGCCCCGGAAAAGCATAGACTGACAAGGGCGGGTGCAAGAATGCAATGTCCTGGTGAGGGTGGGGGGGGGGGGTAGGGGATCCCTGCATCCATCGTATTTTATTTTCATTCTGTCCATTCATTTCATTCTGAAAAAAAAATGTGTATGGCAAGTCTAAAAAAGAAAACAAATGCAACCACCACATCTAAGGCTAGGTTCATACAGCTTGCGTTTGACCCGTTTCTGCATTGCGTTTTGCGATGCGTTTTTACCGTGTTTTTAATGTGTTTTGCAGGGGGGGTTTAATTGTTTTAATTATTCTTGTTCCTGGCAGATTTAAAACACAAAATGCACAAAAAACGCACTACATGCTTTTCTGCGGTGCTTCCATTGAGGTCTATAGAACCAAGTTTTTGCATTAAAAAAAGTTCCTGACCCTTTACAAAAAACGCACCAGATGAAAACGCTGAGATGTGAACGTGTCGCATAGGAAATCATGTTAAATGGACTGTAGTGCGCAAAACGCTTAGGTGTGAACCTAGGGTAATGATTGGTAAGCAGCACTATAATACAATTTTTGTTTTTAGTCCTCATGCACACGGGACGTTTTTACAGTGGCTGTTTTTGGCTTTTTACGTTTTTTTCTACAGCCAGTAAACCTCCCAGCATGTTATCCTATGTGTCCATGCACACATAGACTGTAATCAGCATTTTTTGGCAGGGCGTTTTTTGGCTGGAAAAAAAAACCCCAGATCTAGCGTGGTTCTAGAGGAGTTTTTTAGCTGTAAAAATGCTCTGATGCTGAAAAACGTGGTAAAACACTGCAAACTGGCATTTGTTGGACTTTTTTTGACTGGAAAATTTTTTTTTGGTTAAAAAATGCAAACGCGGAGAAACGCGGGGAAATGCAGCGAATCGTGGCAAAATGCCGCTACATGCTAATGCAAAAACGCTAAAAAAAGCTGAAAAACACAGGTTTTTAACGTGACTTTACACAGCTAATGTTACCAGTGTTATCAAAATGTCCCATGTGCATGAGGACTCAGGTTTACATAAGCTTTAAATCTGATCTTACTATATATTTGTTCAGAATAGCCATATCAACCAATCTGTTTTTAGCATCTCTACAGTATATAGGAAAATGAATCTCCTAGATTGTAAGCTCCAAGGAGCAGGGCTCCCTCTTGTATTGAACTGTATTGTTGCTGTATTGTCTCCTTGTAAAGTGCTGAGCAAACTGTTGGCGCTATATAAGTCCTGTATAATAATAATAATATTAGTGAATCAGTTAATAAATCCATCATTCTGATTGCCTGCTAAGGGTGATAATTCTGGTTTGCTCTCATTTATTCTCCTTCCTCCAATTTTTAGGAATCTATCCCTTGGCTCTAATGTATTTCTTTATGCTGTTCAAGTCTTGGAATATTAAGTTGACTACACCAATAGAATTTGAGTTTGAAAGTTTGTACACAAAATTTGCTCATCAGAGCATTCACTCTTGCTAATTTCATTTTAAAGCCCTTAAATTTTGTTCAAACATGGAATGGAATAATGTAAACAATAATATGCAGCGCTGATAGTCAATAAAAGATAACTGATAAGTAATGCAGTAAATAATGGTGAGTATCAATCAGTCAGTGACAAATAAAGTTGGTGGTGAAAACACATCAAATTCCAGTCCTGTGATAGTGCTCCCTGTGCATATGATACAAATGCGCACTAACCAGAAGCGTATTTGAAATACGCGATGTATGTAAATCTCATGAAGATCCCTCTTCTCTGCTCAAGGACTGGACTGGAACTTATGGAGAAGTACTGCCCTCATAGGATGGAACTGGATCCGATGTGCCAGAGGTCCCCTTTAAGGGATGAGCGGGTGAAAGTTCCTGGATTACAGGTAATCCCCCTCTCTGGGTCTGGTGGATGGATCGCAGCAGGGCTCTAGAAATATTAAAGCTCCTCAAGGGAGACCAAGGAAAGTATCCATAGTGTAGTAATTAAAGTACTCGTTTATTAGGTAGCCAAAACAAATATTAAATGGGTAAAATCAGCATGTAAAGTGCAGCAGCATAGATAGGTGCAAGTGACTGACCCTCCAGAATCCAAGATGGCCGCCGGGCTTCCACGTGGCACCGGCAACGTGATGTCACAACATCCTAGACTCCACCTGGCGTGTTTCGTGCGCACACACTTCTTCAGAGGTAGAGACAAAGGTACGCCATGATCGTGTAGTTGTCCTTATATACACAAAACGGCGCATGCGCACTTAGTTGGCGCCATTTTGCCGAAGTCAAGAGTGGCATGAATAGGTCAGTACGCTTGTGCGACGCCATTTTACCATGGGTATTGTGACAATGCTGGGCGTCGTGATTGATGATGGAACCTTTTTTTTTTGCTTTTTTAACAAAAAATAAAGGACTTGTCAAAAACGTTTTTCGTATTTTGCTTAATAAAGGATTTTTTCAAAAGTGTGTCATGCTATTTTTTTCAAAATTTAACCCTTTAGTGAATGGGTAGGGGTACAAGTAACCCTTACTTATTCACAAGGGGGGGCAGCATCCTGAACACCCACTAAACCATCGGGCCAGGGTTGTGGGGAAGAGGCTCTTGTCCCCATTGGCATAGGGACACTTTACCAATGCCAAGGGCACGTGGCCTGGTAAGCCACAGGGAGGGGGGGCACTCATTTGTCTCCCCCCCCCCCCTTTCCTGGCCTTCCAGGCCTGTGCTTGGATCACGAGTCTGAAAGGAATTTAGGGGGGACCCCACACCTTTTCCCCATTTTTGGGGGGTGGGGTTCCCCTTAAAGTCATACCAGGCCTAAAGGGTTGGGTATTGATATGGGCATAACTACGCTGTTTTTTTTTAAAATGTCAGTCCTGTCAATCCTTCTATAAATTGTACAGATGTGCAACTTTGCAGGTAGTTTAAGGAGACCTCCCACCCCCCGCCAGGCATATTTAAGGGGATCTTTCTTTTTTTTTTTTCTTTTACTTTAAGCAATGAAAAATGACTGCCCCTTTAAAATTGGTAATTTTTAAAATTTAGTTTCGCTGATTTATGTCCCTCAGAGCAGTACCCGAGTCCCCATACCCCTTTTATAATCAATAACTTGCATATAAGCCTTCAAAATGGGCACGTTTGAATTTACAAGTTCAAGTCCCATAGACTTGCATTAAGTTCAAAGCTTGCGGTCAAACATTCATTAGGTTCGAATGTTCAACCGCGAACTGAACCGAACCGAACAGGGGGGTGTTCAGCCCATCACTAATCCATATATTCAGCAAAGAGACAGCCCAAACCAGAAAAGAGACATCTAGGCAGCTGTCATCTAGCTTCCGCTGCCGCCTCAGCTCTCCCAGCTTTGCCCCCTGGTCCTGATATAAGGAGGCTCTGATCTCTTGGGGGGGGTCTAAAATGGGGGTGCTGCTGACTACTGATCTAATGGTTGGTCCACAACCATTAGATCAGCAGTCAGCAATCCCCAATAGAGACCCCCATTAGCTCACAGTCCCTTTATATCAGTGCCCCCACTTCCTTAGAAACCTCCAGCGATCATAGACACCCTCCCTTAAACCCCCCTGCCCTTTTTAAGACCTCTAAGTTGCCTCACCATCAGGACTTGGGAGCCGCTGCAAGCAAAAAAGTGTGAGAGCCGAAGTTGAGGGGGCAGAGCTGAGCTCTAGGGCTATTTTCCTCACAATATGAAGCGTGGTAAGTGATGGCTGCATTATAATCAGCTTATCAACCAATCATCGAGGCGGTGTGGAGAGAGGCACTGGGTGGGGGAGCCAGAGAACTGAATGTAGAAGCGGCTGACAAGAATCCTCAAAGGTCAGAGGAGAATTGGCAGACTGGTTGCGGCAATATTCAGATGGTAGGGTCAGAATGTGGAGTAAACAACATGAAAGCATAGATCCATCCTGCCTTGTATCAATGGTTCAGGCTGGTTTTGGTGGTGTAATGGTGTGGGGGATATTTTCTTGGCACTAGCAAGGTGTACCTGATAAAGTGGCCAGAGAGGGTACATTCCATGGTTCACAGAACATAGGAAGAACACTTTACACATCAGATCTCCAGAATGGTACAGCAATTAAATTAAACTGTGCAGGAATATTAGTAATACTTTTCATTCTTGAAATAGTCTATAGTCTCACAACTGAAAACCATGATGCCAGGAAATGCCAAAAACAGCCGCTTTAAAAATGTCAAGTGTGCAGGAGGGCTGGATCCAGGGGCGGACTGACCATTTGGAAACTCGGGCACTGTCCGAGGGCCTGGGGTCAGTAGGGGGCCCCATGAGATGCCCCTGGTACCTTTTTATAGGCTTTTTTGAGTTTGGGCAAGGACACAGGGGCCCCATGATCCCCTATTGCCGGGGGGCCCCATGAGTTGTCAGTCCACCCAAGGGGCGGACTGACCATTTGAACACTCGGGCACTGCCCGAAGGCCTGGGGTCAGTAGGGGGCCCCATGAGATGCCCCTGGTACCTTTCATTGGCTTTTTCATAGGCTTTTTTGGGTGTGGGTAAGGACACGGGGGCCCCATGATCCCCTATTGCCCGGGGGCCCCATGAGTTGTCAGTCCGCCCCTGGTCCACCCCTGCATGATGAACATCTCTTGGGCATCTACTGGTAGCAAAAATGCAATCTTAGGGTACTGCACAGCTTGAAGGGGTCAGTCAGATTCTTTACTCACAAATCATAGGACAGCTGCCTCCTTCCAGCTTCCACATTTCAGTTAGTGAGACTCTCCTTTACAGACTTGATCCCCAGGTGCAGGAATCCTGCATTCAACTTCAAGGTGTTCCAGGTCTCTAGCCCAGCCAGAGCTGAGGTCCAGTGGAACAGTAACTAAGTCCAAAAGAGAAGGGCTCCAGGAGCAATCGACCCCCTTAAGCTCACAGAGCCCCCCACGAGAGGGATAGACAGTCTCCTCAAGGCTCCAAGCCATTTACCCCCTTCCATAATACCTTCTGGGCACTCCTTCCTAGGGATTGGCCAGGGCATAGTTAATATTAGAATTTTCCCACTCTAAGTTCTGGAAGCTTCTTTCAGAGGCAGGGGCAAACAAACTCCCAGCCTGTGAAACCACGAGCAGACCAAAGCAAATGATCAGTGTTCCTCTAATTACAGAGTGAGCCAAAAAACTAAATTTACCTATGGTCCTATAGTAGGTGGGTGCCACAGAGCTTTTCAATATTTATATTTACTCTTAGAAGCTCAGTTCCCCTTTAAGCAGTGTCTTGGCAGCCTACCATGCTACGAATGTCTAAAGAAAACACAGGAAGAGGGTAGAGAGCGAAGGGTTCAGACCACAGTTGGGTGACTTCACAGCTTTAATTGTGGCCTTTGAGGCTAATTTACTCCACAGTGTCTGCTGCAGCTGAGGTCTGCAAAGGTGTATTTTAAAGATTATTTACTGCTTAAGAACATATAAATATTTAAATATCCATAGCCTGGCCACAGTGCTACATTCAGGTTTTAAACTGAACAAAGCCTGAGTTGTTTTTCACCTGATAAAGGCTACAGTTCGCCGCATAATTTTCCAGCCAGATACATCAGGAAATGTTATATAACCCCCCTTTTTTAGGATAAAATGTTGAAAAACAAAAGTTTCACTATATACATACTGTACCTTGTGTACATATCCACTTTAGATCCGGAAGATTTTACCCCCTTCATGACCTGGGCACTTTTTGCTATTTGGCACTGGGCTACTTTAATTGGAATTTGTGCGGTCACGCAACACAGTATGCTAATTACATTTATATCATTTTTTCACACAAATAGAGCCTTGTTTTGGTGGTATTTGATCACCATTAGTTTTTTTTTGTTTGTAAATTTTGAAAAACCCACCAATATTTTTTACTTTCTGCTATAAAACATATCCAATAGAAAATAAAAAAAAAATCTAATTTCTTCATTCATTTTGACCAAAATGTGTTCTGCTTATGTCTTCGTAAAAAAAAATCTTAATAAGTGTATATTGATTAGTTTGTGTGAAAGTTATAGCGTCTACAAACAAAAGTATTTATACTGGAATTTTTATATATTTACTTTTTGTATACTAGTAATGGCAGTGATCAGCAACTTATAGCAGGACTGTGATAGTGTGGTGGGCAATCTGACACTAAGGGGTTTATTTACTAAAGCTGGAGAGTCCAAAATCAGACTCCCTTCTGCATAGAAACCAATCAGCTTCTAACCTCAGCTTGTTCAATGAAGCTTTGGCAATGAAACCTGGAAGCTGATTGGTTTCTATGCAGAAGGGAGTCTGATTTTGCACTCTCCAGCTTTAGTAAATAGACCCCTAACTGACGCTGGGTGGGAACTGACTAACTGACACTGACATCTCCAGTGACACTAATACAGTGATCAGTGATAATACTATAGATTGTCACTGTAATAATGACACTGGCTGGGAAGGGCTCAACATCTAGGAGCAATCAAAGGGTTAACTGTGTGCCTAACAATGTGTAATGTGTACTGCTTTTACTAAGCAATGCGATGGTTTTATCTCCCTGCTTTGTAGGGAGAAAAAAAAAAGCCACATCGATGCTTTCCGTGCAGAGTCTTGTGTTGTTAGTAAACACAGGGCTCTGTAATGTCATAGGCAGATCAGCAGGCCCCGGTCATAAATGATTGGATGGGACCTGCTGACCGAATTGTGCTGTACTGAATGACAGCACAGATGGGGTGGCAGGTGCGCGTGCACCCTCTACCCAGATATCCTGGATCACATACTGTACATGTACGTGACCGGCGTAGGGGGGCCGCCCTGCCGTAGCAAAAGTGCCATGGGGGGTACTGAAGAGGATTTTCTTATAAAATAAAAATACCACACTAATTGTGTCACCTTAACGAAAACTTTTTGATTACTACTTTATATTCTAATGGAATGCAAGCTTTTTTTTTTACCTCTTCTGCATTACTCTCTTTTACAATAAATGACTGTAAATATTCCCGCTATCCTGCCTATAATTCTTCTTTAAAGTGGTTGTAAACCCTGACATATACCCAGTGAAGTGACTGGCCTCAGGTGATACACAGAAATGAAACAAATCATCCTACATAAGTTGTATCTGTTTATCTGCAGTCTGCTCTTCTCCAGATCCCATCAAAGTGCTGCATTTATAAAGCTTGTCTGAGGGTTCAGAAAAAAGGTGACAGAGAGATGAAATCACACTGCAGAGCTCAATGAGGAGAGCTCTGAGAGCTGATTGGAGGGAAGAGAAACCCCCCCTTTAGACAGCACACAGGAAGAGAGTAGAAGCTTCCAATCTGCTGGAACTCCCTCCCCTGTCTCCATTTTTCTCTTGTTGTCAGGAAACCTTCTCAGAAATGATTCATGCTGATAGCAGAGAAACGAGGCAGCAGACAGAAATGACCCTTAGTGCTCTTGATAGAGACAAGTACACACTTTAGAGGGATATGCTTTGTTCATATTCCATGTCAGAGGTTTACAAATACTTTAACTTCTGTATAATCCTTTTTTACCCTAATATACTGTAAGCGCTTCCACCTTCTGTATGCTCCGTTATTGCCCATCAGGCTGTAAGCTTTTCTACGTACCTGATTGCTATGTCTACATCCTTCCTTATTTTTACTGCTTCTGCCTGTTTAAGTTGCAGCAGGAAGTGTCGATAATAGGAATGAGTAGTACGTGTCGGCTGCACTACTGGTCTCTAGATCTGATATGAGCAGCATACTGTGAGAATTTTTACAGCTGAATGAGATGCAAAAAAAACCTTTACAGCTCATCAATTTAGAGTTAAAAGAGATATTTGTTCTTAAAATTATTATTTTATCTTTGGCACGTGCACGGATACTTAATGTGTGTTGTGTTGTCAGCAAAATCCTCTCTTGTATTAAAAGAGGTATAGACTCCAGAGAGAGAGATATCATATTACCCCGGTACAAATCATTAGTAAGACCTCATCTGGAATATGCAGTTCAGTTTTGGGCTCCAATTCACAAAAAGAACATTGGGGAACTGGAGAAAGTACAGAGAAGGGCAACCAAACTGATACGAGGCATGGAGGAGCTCAGCTACGAGGAAAGATTAGAGGAACTGAATTTATTCTCCCTTGAGAAGAGGAGACTAAGGGGGGATATGGTCAACTGCCCCAACCCATCAGATTATCACCCACTCTCCTCTCCTTTAGGCGCACCCTGAAAACCCATCTCTTCAGGGAAGCCTACCCCACCCCCTGCTAACTTGCCGACCTCCTCCACTCTTCCTACCACTCCATCCCCCACAGCTATCTCCTCCTGTGCCACCATCCCCCCCCCCCCTAGATTGTAAGCTCGAAAGAGCAGGGTCCTCAATCCCCTCATGTTTTGCATTGTATTGGTATTGTTCTGTCACATGTTCTGTCCCCCTTTGTAATGTACAGCGCTGAGCGAACTATTGGCACTTTATAAATACTGTATAATAATAATAATGTATAAATACATCAGTGGTTCATATAGTGAACTCGGTGTAGAGCTATTCACCCTGAGGTCATCACAGAGGACAAGGGGGCACTCTTTACATCTGGAGGAAAAGAAATTTAATCTCCAAACATGGAAAGGTTTCTTCACAGTGAGAGCTGTGAAAATGTGGAATAGACTCCTTCAAGAGTTGGTTCTGGCCAGCTCAGTGGATTGCTTCAAAAAAGTCCTGGATTCTTTCTTAGATACACAGAATATAACTGGATACTAACATTTATAGGTAAAGTTGATCCAGGGAATATCCGATTGCCTCTTGGGAAGGAATTTCTTTCCCTGCAGGAGCAAATTGGATCATGCTTTGCTGTTTTTTTGTTTTTTTTTTTACTTCCTCTGGATCAACTGTGGGTGTAGGATTATAACTTTTTTTTTTAATGGTTGAACTGGGTGGACTTTTGTCTTTTTTTCAGCCAGACTAACTAATTAACTAACTAATTAACTAACTAATTAACTAACTATGTGTAACAGGAGTTTAAAGTGCAGTATAAGTAAAGGCAAAACTTTTATTTTTTCATTTTGGACAGAGTAGAGTGGGATTAAAACACCTATTAGGTTTTTAATGCTGTATTTGTTCCCATTAGGGAGATTTGCACTCTCTGTCTGTCCTGTATACCATTATCATTAAAAGTGAAAGCAAAAGAAAATCTTGGGTTGACCCCAGAAAAGTAATAGTGGGGAAATTTACTAATGGGCCACTAGTTCTGGTGACCTTGGGGGGCCCCAATGGATTCCCTTGAATTGCAAGGATTTCTTCTCACTTCCTGTTTTGGCTCTGGCACAGGAAGAGAATGTAAGGCTCCCCAGTGGGACACAGATGGCAAAAAAACAAAAAACTGACAGGGGTTATAACCCTCTATCCGAAATGAAAAGAAAAAGTTTTGCCTACAGTTATACTTTAAGCATGTCATTACATCTCATCTGTGCTTATGGGCATGTATGTGCTTGTGTGTGGGGGACAGGGGCAATCCACTTTTATTTAGGAGAGCAGAGGTGTTTATTTTTCTTTTAATTATTTGACTATATTTCTTCATACCTTTTTCTTTTTATTCATTATTGTAAAGGTGGAGAAGATGCCCTTTTTGGAAAGTTCCCGAAGTGCTGCTAACCTTTGAGACCTTTGACCTGGAAGTGCTGAGAACATTTCCTGTCCCCCTTTGCGCTTCATTCTGCTTTACAGAAGAGCCTGTTAGCGCCAGTGGAAGAGTCATTGGGTGGCTGTCAGCTATCTTTTCTTTTTGTAATTTTTATAGGTCAAATAAAGTACAAACAATGACCAGAAGGAGGAGAAGGGAGGGAGGGAAAGTGCATCTTCCGGCACAGGATGAGGCAGAATAGGCTTCACTGGGGAGCACACAGCTCATTTATGTAGGAATCAGTGTAAATGAAATAGTTTCAAGGTTCCACGTTTTGGTGCAGGACTCTCATGTTACACAGGGTGACTGTAAGGTCCTCCATATCCTGGAGAACATTAACTTTAGCAAACCAAAGAGCCTTCGAAGGAGGATTGGTGCTCCTCCAGCAAATCGGGATGCAAGCCTCAGCTACATTAAGAAGCTTTATCGTCAGGGAGGATGTGTACTTTTTAATAGGTTTCTCCATCAAGTGTAACAGGCAGGCCGCCGGGTTATCATACAGATCCACAGCAGTAAGCTGTTTGATGACACATCATGAGATGAGGTCACATCATGCCAAAAGGCTGGATTCCTGAGCAGGACCAGAAAATATGATGCATGGTTCCGCCTTCTGCCCCACAGTGCCAGCATGCATCTTGGATCTGTGGGGAGATGCAATGGAGTAGGGAAGGGACCCTGTACCATCTGGTAAGGATCATGTAACTAGATTCCTGAACCCTCGTGGCTATACAGGACTTTTGGGCAATAAGGAGAATTCTTCCTCTGGCTAGGGGTGAAACTTCTATCAAGATCAGATTCCTATTTTGTGAGAAAGGGAGGCATGATCAGCTATCTTTTCTATGTTTCTGGGCCCCCAGACACCCACCAGGCCAAGCCTATGTCACCCTGTGGGTGATATAGCTTTTAAATGTATCCAACAGAGGCTAAACCTTAAAATGTTACTAAACCCACAACAGTAAAATCAGTCTGTATATACAGCAGAGCATGCTTGCTAAACTCACTATGGAACCTAAGGGGTTAATCCTCTGCATTGTGTAAAAAGGCCATTTGATCCTGATTGCTCTGTTCCTCCCCTTTTTTAAGTGACCATGTTTTCTCTCCTGATAAGATAAACTGAACCATAGACATTTTGCACATGCTCAGTTTAGTGTGTATTGCTAGAGAGGTTTTTTTTTTCTTCGGAGAGTGCATGTGATCAGCATAGGGCCAATCAGCACTGCCCAGACAGAGGTCAAGGGTTTTGCATCCTCCTAGAGCAGAAAGAAAACTCCTCCTACAAGTTTTAACTAGTGCTTAGCTGAACACTGATAGAAGTCACAAGACTGCTCTAATTGCTGATGAGAAAAGGTATTTAGCAGTTTATAATTAATAAAATAATTGCATTTCCATGTTGTGTGTACTATGAGAGACCAGATATAGTAAATACAGGGTCAGGGGAGACCAGATATAGTGAATGCAGGGTCCGGGGTTTAGTAACACTTTAATGGATGCTCTACATAGACAGTAAATAAGATATAGAAAGACTTCTCGCTGGCCATGTGCATTCTTCAAGACAAAAATAATGAGTTTTTCTCATGCCTTCTCACATTAGAAATTGTGAAATAGGGACACTTACACACAGCAGCATGCAGCAGTAAAAAAGTAGGCATAGTTACATTGTGGTTCATACTGGGTGTGGCATAAAGAGCCCTTGATTGGAAACAAAAATCAATTTCTATAGAACAATAACCTCACACTTTTCCTTTACTAATGGTATTGCCACATTGTTGAACTGGAATGGCCTGTGTGTCCAAATGAACCTACAAGGTATGCCTGCTGGGGCCTTTTCTCCTGGGTAGAATATCCCAGCTGGACAAGTCTTAAAATAGTAGGCCAGACTAAGAGCAATATCCTAGCTCTCCAGGAAGGGGTTAAGCAGGGGACACAAAGCCTTAGCTTGTAAAATAAACTGTTTGGCTAGCCAAAATCCAAGATCCTCCAGAAATACATAAACACATTGACCATTTTCACAAAATTTGGTGCAACCAACTTTAATGGCTCCTGAGGGTTTGAGTACTGTGTGTGAGTATTTTTATGGGTTATGCATATTTATATATTTTAGTTTTATTAGTTTTCTTTAATATCCAATGTTATATTCCTATAAAAACTTTATTAAAGCTAATAGATGAGTGTGAGCATTGAGTGGGGAAGGGGACAAGGACAGATAGTGTATTTGTTTTTTCCTTGTTGTTTATGTATTGTTGCTTTACTTTTTACTGGTTTGTTGTACTTTTGTTAATCTATAAAATACACAAAAATGGGGAAAAACTCAAATACAAAACAGCTTTGTGAACAAAAATCAGAAGGTATAATACAAATTTAACTAATGTACAATTTAAGGATAATTTCAAATACATTTTTGGGGAAGGTGAATTTGGTAATTTTGAGGAGAAATCTGCTTTATCTAAAACATTATTCAGAACTGCAAGACAGCAGATGGATCTGCAGAACAGAACATTCATTCCAAAAACAATGGTTATGCGCACAAGACACATTCCATGTACCAGGTCCTATCTCTCTTGTTAAGTCTCAGGTGATTGTTTCTTCCTTTGCGTTTATTAATATCCTGATTGGCAAGCATTGTTTCTGTGCATATTGACCATATTGCCTCACCGTCATCTTCTAGTCAAAACAGGAGACTTGAGTGGCACACTGTTCATCAACTCCATTGCAGGACCCGTCTTGTCCCAGTAGATCTTGGAAGCCTCACTTTACAAAAATCTTACTACATTGTTCCTATTCGTCTTGAAAATCTTCACCATTAGGTCCTGCTCTGCCTACACACTGATCCTTATTCATTACAATAGAAAGTCTGTCCTCCATGATTCCTTCTCCATTGACACATGAACCTTCTGTTGGAAAAAATGGAGATCACAGTGCAGTAAGTGCAACATCTAGAGCATCACACAACATAGTAAGGGGTATTCATTTTATACTTGCTTCTTGGGGTCAAAGCTTAGTAATTACATTTCCCTGGTCAGCCTGTCATGTGTACATTGTGCGCATCAAGAGAACTATGCACACCAACATGCAAAATATTATATCTGATCATTCTTGACAGATGCTAGCCATACACACATATACACATTGATTTGTCATCCATTTGTGCCAATAATTTAATTGGCTGGATGTGGAAAAGGGTTACGTGATTTGACTCCAACAGATAATCTGTATCCATTTGATTGCCTTTAATGACAAAAATTGATCAGAAGCCATTAACTGTAGCTGGGAAAACCATCATTTTGTGCTTCGATTGACTGATTTGTTCAACCAGAAGTGCCACATATTGCACTTCCTTTGAGTTAAAATGATCTTGTGTGAAACAATCTCTTAAACGTTCATTCACCTCAGTGATCAGGTTCAATTAAAACATTGAAACTAATGGTTCAAGGAATGATTGGATTGATATGTGCATGACCAATATTAAAAATATACACAATTGTTTTTTTTCCCACTTTTTATAACTTTCTTTAACGTTGCATCCTCTGCTATGTTTACTATGTGATCATAGAAGCAAATATTGTGCAGGTAATACATTCAATACTGATTTTATTCTCTCTTGAGAAGAGGAGATTAAGGGGGGATATGATCTCCATGTATAAATACATCAGTGGTTCATATAGTGAACTCGGTGTAGAGCTATTCACCCTGAGGTCATCACAGAGGACAAGGGGGCACTCTTTACGTCCGGAGGAAAAGAAATTTAATCTCCAAACACGGAAAGGTTTCTTCACAGTGAGAGCTGTGAAAATGTGGAATAGACTCCCTCAAGAGTTGGTTCTGGCCAGCTCAGTGGATTGCTTCAAAAAAGTCCTGGATTCTTTCCTAGATACACAGAATATAACTGGATACTAACATTTATAGGTAAAGTTGATCCAGGGAATATCCGATTGCCTCTCGGGGGATCAGGAATGGATTTTTTTCCCCGCAGGAGCAAATTGGATCATGCTTTGCTGGGTTTTTTTTCCCTTCCGCTGGATCAACTGTGGGTGTAGGATTATAACTTTTTATTTTAATGGTTGAACTGGATGGACTTTTGTCTTTTTTCAGCCAGACTAACTATGTAACTGTGTAATCAATCTTAAAGAGTAACTCCACTTTTGTTGAGAAAAAAACAATCTCCTCTGAGTGAATTATGTACATTGCAGGAATATTAACAAAACTTTGTTGCAAATTCTTATTTGTTTCTGTGTGGTGAAAAAGCTTTGATTATGTCTAGAGATGAGCGAATTATTCAAAAATTCGATTCGGCTGATTCGCCGAATTTGCGGAATAAATTCGATTCGATGCGAATTTATTCGCTGCGAATTTAACTTATTAAAAGGGTTTCTAGGCTTCAGAGAGCCTTTATATTAGTGCAGAACACTGTACCTTTAATTTAAATGCCCTTGGAGTCTGCTGGGGAAGAGAAATAATACTGTCAGTCAGTATGACATGCAGATGAGTGCCGTCGATCTTAGAATCACCGCACACTTCACTCATTTGGGCAGTCACGGGGCCAAAACCAGAGTGTGGAGCCACAGTGTGGCGGTGGAGGCAGCAGCAATGGGAGGCCATACAGCACCCTATGACAAAATGGAACCCACCAGCAGGAGTGTGAGGAGACCTGAAAGTGGCACATGGCAGAGTGTGGCGATGGAGACAGCAGCAATGGGAGGCCGTACAGGGACCCATGACACACTCTGGACCTGACAGCAGCAAGAGGAGGCGGTACAGGGGCCCATGGCAGAGTGGCGAAGCGTAAGCAGCTTAAATTGAAGGCCATACAGAGGCCTATGTTAAAAAGTCCCCCCAGCAGCAGTGTGGGGAGACGACTATCAAGAGTCCAATGGCAGAGTGGCGGAGCAGAAGCACCTTCAATTGAAGAAGAAGAGGATGAGGATGAAGAAGAAGAAGAAGAAGAAGAGGATGAGGATGAAGAAGAAGAAGATGAGGATAAGGATGAAGAAGAAGAAGAAGAAGAAGAGGATGAAGAAGAAGAAGAAGAAGATGAGGATGAGGATGAAGAAGAAGAAGAAGATGAGGATGAAGAAGAAGAAGAGGATGAGGATGAGGATGAAGAAGAAGAGGATGAGGATGAAGAAGAAGAGGATGAGGATGAGGATGAAGAAGAAGAAGATGAGGATGAAGAAGAAGAAGAAGAGGATGAGGAAGAAGAAGAAGAAGAAGAAGAAGAAGAAGAGGATGAGGATGAAGAAGAGGATGAAGAAGAAGAAGAAGAAGAAGAGGATGAGGATGAAGAAGAAGAGGATGAAGAAGAAGAAGAAGAAGAGGATGAAGAAGAAGAAGAAGAAGAGGATGAAGAAGAAGAAGAAGAAGAAGAAGAGGATGAAGAAGAAGAAGAAGATGATGATGAAGAAGAAGAAGATGATGAGGATGAGGAAGAAGAAGAAGAAGAAGAGGATGAAGAAGAAGAAGAGGATGAAGAAGAAGAAGAAGAAGAGGATGAGGATGAAGAAGAAGGAGAAGAAGAAGAAGAGGATGAGGATGAGGATGAAGAAGAGGATAAGGATGAGGAAGAAGAAGAAGAAGAGGATGAGGATGAAGAAGAAGAAGAAGAAGAAGAGGATGAGGATGAAGAAGAAGATGAGGATGAGGAAGAAGAAGATGAGGATGAAGAAGAAGAAGAAGAAGAAGAAGAAGAGGATGAAGAAGAAGAAGAAGATGAGGATGAGGATGAAGAAGAAGAAGATGAGGATGAAGAAGAAGAAGAAGAAGAAGAAGAGGATGAGGATGAAGAAGAAGAGGATAAGGATGATGATGAAGAAGAAGAAGAAGAGGATGAGGATGAAGAAGAAGAAGAAGAAGAAGAGGATGAGGATGAAGAAGAAGAGGATGAGGATGAAGAAGAAGAGGAGGATGAGGATGAAGAAGAAGAAGAAGAAGAGGATGAGGATGAAGAAGAAGAGGATGAGGATGAAGAAGAGGATGAGGATGAAGAAGAAGAAGAGGATGAGGATGAGAATGAAGAAGAAGAAGAGGATGAGGATGAGAATGAAGAAGAAGAAGAAGAGGATGAGGATGAGGATGAAGAAGAAGAAGAAGAAGAGGATGAGGATGAAGAAGAAGAAGAAGAAGAGGATGAAGAAGAAGAAGATGAAGAAGAGGATGAGGATGAGGAAGAAGAAGAAGAAGAAGAAGAAGAAGAGGATGAAGAAGAAGAAGAAGAGGATGAAGAAGAAGAAGATGAGGATGATGAAGAAGAAGAGGATGAGGATGAAGAAGAAGAAGAAGAAGAGGATGAGGATGATGATGATGAAGAAGAAGAGGATGATGATGATGATGAAGAAGAAGAAGAGGATGATGATGAAGAAGAAGAAGAAGAAGAAGAGGATGAGGATGAAGAAGAAGAAGAAGAAGAAGAAGAAGAAGAGGATGAGGATGAAGAAGAAGAAGATGAGGATGAAGAAGAAGAAGACGATGAGGATGAAGAAGAAGAAGAGGATGAGGATGAAGAAGAGGATGAGGATGATGAAGAAGAAGAGGATGATGGTGAGGAAGAAGAAGAAGATGAGGATGATGAAGAAGAAGAAGAAGAGGAGGACGAGGAAGAAGAAGAAGAAGAAGAAGAAGAAGAGGATGAGGATGAAGAAGAAGAAGAAGAGGATGAATAAGAAGAGGATGAGGATGAAGAAGAAGAGAATGAGAATGAAGAAGAGGATGAAGAAGAAGAAGAGGAAGAGGATGAGGATGAAGAAGAAGAAGAGGATGAAGAAGAAGAAGAAGAAGAGGATGAGGATGAAGAAGAAGAAGAAGAAGTAGGATGAAAATAAGAAGAATTCCAGTACAGCAAAAAGTGTCCCTGCAGAGAGCTCCGCTATTTCTGACAGTTCTCTGACAGTTCCTTCACATTTACAGCGGTTGAAACGTATCTATTTGTTTCCGAATAAAAACATCTGTATCCTAAATGGAAACAAATAGATACAATGTTTCAACCGCTGTAAATGTGAAGGAACTGTCAGAGAACTGTCAGAAATAGCGGAGCTCTCTGCAGGGACACTTTTTGCCGGCTGTAGAAGGGATGAAAATCGGCCGATCGGGGAAAATTTGATTCGTGCATCCGAAGTTTGCTAATTTTCGGATTCGGCGCGAATCGAATTTTTCCTAATATTCGAAACGAATTCCACTTCGCCAAGTTCGATTCGCTCATCTCTAATTATGTCATGTGCAGAGTGAATGGAAATGGCATTGACTTTGTCATTATTAATCAGCTGATATATTTGCAGTGTTCTAATGAGGAAAGTTGCAAGGTCTGCATTCCTTTAGAAGTGATTAACCCTTTGAGAGTATCTAATTAAAAATGAATTTTTTGTTGCAGAGGATGGCTAAAATCTGACTTGTATCTTAGTGCAGACTTCTGGGAAGATCAGTGAGCCAATCACACAATTGGGAACAGACATTTCTGAGGAAGTTCTATATACCAACTGTGTACAGAATACACCCAGATTGTTATATTGCAGTTAGTTTACAGAAAATGAGAGATTGTAAAAGAAAGGTGATTTGTGATAACATTCAATTACAATTGACAAGTGTATATGCTGTATTATTATCATTATTATTTTTTTTGCTATTTTGTTCCCAATTAAGAGGAGTTACGCTTTAAAGTGCCCCATTGCCAATGCTAAAACGACTGTGTGAGACTTTTTTGTTTGGCAAAAACATTTAACTAACATTTACATTTTAAAGAAAAGCTTTTAGGTTTTTTCCTTCTCAGTCCAAGCAATACATATACTCAAAATTTTAGCAAAATGTTAAGTAGGACAATCTCTGAAAAAAAAAACCTGACATACATATACAGCAATGGTAATGAAACTTGGATAGTTGTAATGTAGCTCCTGTAGGAGCCATAGGAATGCTGTCCAGGTCTTCCTCAAATATGTTGCCCTGCAGCCAGGCACTTAGGCTCATTTACACATTTCTCCAATAACCAGTCTAGGGGTGTTTTTTTTGTTGTTTTTATTTTTGGAGAACTTGGATAGGGTTGAAGGAGATGAGTGGGATACTCCAAAAACAGGAAATATATACATTGAGGACTTTATCTAATCTTCAGGATAAGCTATGTTAGAGTCCTCGCTTGAATCAAACAGTGGACTTTAGATTTAAACCGTAGTAGTTATAGTAGTAGTAGTAGTAGATCCCCAGAGCAGTGTCCCTTTAAGAAGGGAGATCTCACTGGTGCTCCTGCTCCCAAGCCCTCAGTTAACTCTTTCACCATCCTTGGAAATGCTTCTGCACTGACGAGTCATTACTGTTGTACAGACATTCCCCACTGTGACACAACACATGAATCAAACAGTGGACTTCAGCTTAAGGCCACAGTAGTAGTAGTATTAGTAGTAACTTCTTTAGAGCCCCAGAGCAGTGTCCCTTTAAGAAGTAAGTCAAATAGACAAAGCTCTTTGGAACACCAGCCAAAGTTCCCTTTGCTAGACCTGAAGCGGACTTCCTAGCATCAGAGGGGGTACAGCACTCAATCTCTAAGATCTTTTAGGGGTGTCTGTACTCAAAAGGCCCAAGAGCAGCTCGATGCCTTCCTCCGTGATAGCAGACCAGATCTTCAGTAAACAGCCCCTCAATCAGCATAGGAGAACCCAGGACTCAGCATTCAGGCCCTCAGGTTGCCCACCTGAGGCTGCATGGCAGTAGTTGCCTGGGCGGCAACATGCCTTCTCCCAGGCAGGACCAATCCTGGACAGGAAAAGACCCAGAGCTCCGTGTACTCACTTATTATATACAGTTACCCAGCATGCCATCAGAGCCAGTCTCTCCGGGATAGGCTGAGGCTGTATCACTATTCATGCTGCCATCTGCATAACTCCCCACCTATCATCCAGAAACTCCTCAAGTTTCCTGGATACAGAGGAAGCTATGGGCAGACTGGCAGCAGCTGAGCACACAGAGCAGACCTGACTAAATGATTACAGCTCGCCAAGTAAATTGGACTATCTGTGCTTTTACTCTAAGTGGAGTTCCTGTGAAAATAAAAAACAATTAAAGTCAGTAGCTACAAAAACTGTAGCTGCTGATCTTTAAAAAACAGCCACTCACCTGCCCCACAATCCTGCGGTGTCCTCCCTGCAGCCCGTTTCTCCGGCCACAATGTGTTCCCGGCTCCGGCATCTTCAGTGTGGGTACCCGGCTGTGACAGCTTGCGGCTTCACAGCCAGGTGCCCACGGCGCATGCGCGAGTAGCGCTGTGCTTCCTGAATGGCCCAGTCATCTTCTGGGACCTGTCACGTGTCCTAGAAGACTATGAGGGGAGGTCATCTTCCACTTCCATTTCAGGTGCCTGCTCCCCCCCAGCTCCCCAAAGGAGCAAATCCTTAATGGGGCGCGGGGGACCAGTCCTTAAAGCTGAACTTCCCCTTTTGGGTGGAGCTCCGCTTTAACAAATAACTACAGTCACCCTGACTACAGAGTGACAATTAAATTAACCTATCAAAGACACAACTAATTCTTTCTATCTAACCCTAACACCTACCTAGGAGGGTGCTACATTAAGTTAAAGAAAGTAGTGGGCTATGGAAGGGGAGGTGGGCAGAAGAGCCATAGAGGTGAGAATGGTCATAAAACTGTTGTGATTTAGAAAACTGAGGTTCACATTTAGTCCATTATCTCGTGTCAAAGAGATTTGCTCTTTATTATTTAAAAGTTTTCTTTCCTGAGCAACTTGTTTTTAAGAACCAAAACATTAAAGCAGTATTAAACCCCAAACCAAAAATGTAATATATTGCAGCCTACCAATCATTAGATGTGGTGGCTGCATTAGTTTTCTTTTTTAGGCTTTTTTTCCTTTGGCATAAAAAAAAGAAAAATAATGCAGCCACCACATCTAATGACTGGTAAGTTGCAATATATTACATTTCTGGTTTTGGGTTTAACCCCCGTTTCACATATATGCTGCCGTGCGGGCCGTGTTTTGCACGGGCACACATTCATTTGAATGGACGCCCGTGACACGCAGGGAAGAAGTCCCTGCACTTCTTTGGAAAACGCAGCCCACACGGGAACCTCGGTTCCCAGTACGGTTGCCTTTTCCAGTGCGGGTGGCATGCCATTAGAACTAATGGCACCCACCCGTGGGTCCGCATTTCTCTGTGCGGGTGGTGCGGCTGCACAGATTTTCGTGCGGATCCTCTGCAGCACCACCTGCACAGATGTGAACCTAAGGTAATACCGCTTTAATATTTTGGTTCTTAAAAAGAAATTGCTCAGGAAGGAAAACTTAAATAATAAATATCAATTATCTTTGACACAAGAGATAAAGAACTAAATGTGAACCTCAGTTTTCTAAATTGCAATATATTACATTTTTGGTTTTGGGTTTAATACCATTTTAAAAGAGTCACACTTTTTGCTGAAAATGTTGTTTTTGTGTTTAATTGTTGCACATGCCTGTTTCTTGTCTGTGTTTTCTTTGTATTTTATGCCCCCAGTTTATCTGAGCACAGGTATTGTCATGATCCACCTTTCTGAGTTCATCTGTACATGGCCACTGTCCCTGTTCACCTTCTTGGGGCTTTTTTTGTGGCATATTTTTGCTTCCTGTGCATTTATGATATTTCATTATTCACCGTAAATGCTTAGAGCACCTTGAAAAAATTGCTAATATGCAAATTATAGCAGATTATAGGAGATTAGCTAGCCACATGCTGATGATCCCTTCTCACCCACTGCTAACATAAGATTGGCCTCGCAAGTCAAAACATAACGTGTGCAGACCTCTGACTATGTAATTTACCGCAAATCAAATTGAAATACTTGTGAATTAATGAGCTGCCCATATGTGGTCTCAGGAGTGCTTCTACTCCTACTTGTCAGTCACGCAGCTTCACTGCCGAAATTTTGCCTATTGTCAGCATGACAAATGATTATCTTCCTGCATATTCTAGACTCGCTTCTCATCTTTTATTCTCTCACATATGTGCTCTTATCCTATGTCTGCATCTGATGCCATGGCCGGGGCGGTCTGAACTTTTCGTGAAAACACACATAGAGATGTACAGAACAAATTCCCAAGCACTATATTTGATATTTGGAAAAAAAAATGACCTCATTTGAAAATCTGGACCTGTGTAAAAAGCTGAAATCTTGGTTGAACACATTTGTAAAATATATGAGGACAAAGGAAAAGGTGCTTATTATAGCAAGCTAGTGAAATGACTTGTATTTGGGTAAAAGTATTAAAGTATAACTAAAGGCAAAACTTTTATTTTTTTTTTTAGTTTCAGAAAGAGTGGAGAAGAAGTAGAACATCTGCCCGGTGCGTATTGCTGTCTGTGACCCCAATAGGGAGATTCACCTTCTCTCTGAACGTATTATTTACCATTATCATTGAGAGTAAAAGTGAAGGAAAATCTTACAGACAGTAAAGCGTCATACACACAATGATATGATGAATTATTGTCTGTTTTTTCTGCATCCTAGTCTCATATCCAAAATGATGAGGTTATTAAAGTTACAAAAATTCTCATATGACAGAATGCAATGTAATATCTTAAGTGGTGTATTTAGGTTTTGTCCTGCCCTAGGCAACACAAAAATCGAACGCCTGACACCGACCAACACCACTCCAACCCTCCCACCATGGAGACAGCCTGACACCAACCAACAACACCCCTGGCCGAGAGAGACTTTTCCAAGGCCACCCATACACCTGCCACCACCAGGGTTTCTTTTAGAAACCACAGGGCTCCACACAGCCAACCTGACAGGGCCCCCTTAAAAAAAAAAAAACACAGTTTACTATGCTTCCCTTATGAATGGACAGAGTGAGTGATCAGTACTGATCACTCATTGTGTTCATTTCGGAAAGGAAGGGGCTGGTTAATGTGATATTTATCAAACTGTTCTCCCACCCTCCATCTTGAAGGATCCTATTGTGTGCTTGCAGCTGGAAGGAGAGGAGGGAAGCCGGCAGCACTGTGGGGGCCCAGGCAGCTGGGTAAATCAAATGTGCACAGGGAGGGTGATTGGCATGGTGGGTGGGGGGAAATTACTGGAACCAATCCCCTGTATGGTATCTCTGCTGCAGCAGCTGAAAACCAGCGGGTGGGAGAGAATAAGAATCCAGGTTTCAGATGATGTGGAGAGAGCCATGCAGAGGTTCGATTCCAATAATTGCCCCCCCACTTTGCCGATCAACCTTCCTGCCTATGTCCAATTCACCCAGCTGCCTGGGCCCCTCTGCTGGCCCGGGCCCCGTACTGAAGGACTGGTGGTACCCCCTTATCCACTGCCCTGGCCACCACAGCCTCCCCCAGCGAGAGAGTGAATGACACTCACATTCACAACTCAGGACATTCCCGGAAACAAGAGTCAAGCTCTGCATACATCTTCGTCTGCCCCTGCTTCCGGGGGGGGGGGGCTGCCCCCCTGAAAAATGCCGCCCTAGGCACCTCACGGTAAATACACCCCTGAATGTATTGTATTGAAAATGTTCTTTCATTTCCGGGCAGCATGCAATTTTTACAAACGAATACTGTTTAAACGAAAATTGTTTATTCTGTTATTGTACGAGAAAATCTTTCATGTTTGTCCCTACAGATAATTTCAGATGAACTGTCATTAACCACTTGCCCTCCTGAGGGTTTACCCCCCCTTCCTGACCAGGCCATTTTTTGCATTACGGCGCTGCACTATTTTAACTGACAATCATGCAATGCTGCACCCAAATGAAATTATGTCCTTTTTTTCCACGAATTGAGCCTTCTTTCAGTGGTATTTGATCGACTGTGCGTTTTTAGTTTTTGCGCTATAAAAAAAAAGACCGGCAATTTTGAGAAAAAAACTTTTTCGACTTTAGCTATTTGACATGTCCAGTAAAAAAAGTTAAAAAAATCAAATGTTATCATAAATTTAGGCCAAAATGTATTCTGCTACATGTATTTGCTAAAAAATCCCAATATGTGTAAATTAATTGGTTTATGTAAAAGTTATAGCGTTTACAAATGGTGATATATACACTGGAATTGTAATTTTTTTTTAGTTTTTACTAGTAATGGTGGTGATCAGTGACTTATAGTGCGACTGTGGGACTGCGGAGCACATTCTGACACTGGGGGAACTGACTTGGTGTCATTGACATCCCAAGTGACACCAAAACAGTGATCAGTGCTAAAAAAAAGCACTGACACTCTACTAATGGCACTGGGCAGGAAGGGATTAACATGAGGGGCGATCAAAGGGTTAACTATGTGTAGGGAGTGTTTTACTGTGGGGCTGTGTCTTCACTGTAAGCACACTGCTTTGGAAGGCTGTGCTGTGCAGTGTGCCCGAGCTGACAGGGAGGAGAACTGTTAGTAAACAAAACATTCTCCTCCCCATCGGAGATCTTCGGTAATCACCGGAGAGTAACCACTGGCTGGGACCCGGTGATTAATAGACGCGACTGCGCGCCTCCCCTACCCGGAAATGCGAAATCACGTGTATATATTATCACTTATATATATGTGATTTTGCGCACCTGTGCCGCTCTGTAGCAGTATTTCTGCTATAGGGCGGTCGGGAAGCGGTTAACAGCTCTCGAAAGCTGTGTACAAACGATCAGATTATTGGACAATTGCTCCAAAAGCTGTGTTTTTTCGTCTAATCTTCTCATTGTGTATACTAGGCATTACTTCTGGGTCACAGATGGCAAAAAGCTCTCAGAGGGGATTATAACCCTCCTTTATTCTATCCAAAATGAAAAAAAAAAGTTTTGCCTTTACTTCTAATTGAACAATTGAGTACCAGCCTGTAATACCCAGGTCACCCATTACCCATTAATACCCGTTTCCAGGTCACTTTTCAGTTTTCAGCACTGTAATAGTTTGACTGACAATTACATTATCGTGCAACACTGGACCCAAATGAGTTGTGTACCATTTTGTGAGACAGATAGAGCTTTCTTTTGGTGGTATTTAATAGCTGTTGGGATTTTTATTTTTTACTATAAACAGGGAAAAAAGAGCAAGGAGTTTGAAAACAAAAACACTATTTCTCTTAATTTCTGTTGAAATAAAAATCCCAGAATGTAGGAGAACACCCCCCCCCCCAGCTTACTTTTCTGAAAGTAGACAACCCAAGGTGATCTTATTTTTTTGCCAAATTTTTTGGGAAATGAAAAATGAAGAAACATGCCGGTTTAGAGAGGGTTAAACATGGAGTTTGGTAAAGGTGCATTAGATACATTGATGTATAGGTCATACATAGAGGAAGGAGGCAGTGAAAGGGTTAATGTACTGGCCACATAGAGTGGTGTCATTTAGATGAAGGGGTTCATGTTCTGATGTGCAGGATAAGGGAGATAAAAGGGTTAATATACAGATCACATTACATAATGTGTCAGAGAGGAGGGGAGACATGAAAGGGTTACAGGGGTAGGATCAGCAGTAAATAAGAGCATGGGATCACAGAGATGATCAATCACAGCAATAAAATGATGTCCAGCCCCTTCTGTCAGTTGGGTAAGGCTGGGTACACAAGGATCACCCAGAAGGTCGGCTGCCCGACAGCTGTTCATAAATAGCACTGAGCAAATAACGGACTGGACTATTTCACCCTCTTTTAGTCCAGGCCATTTTTCCGATTTCAGTGTTTTATTTATTTATTATTTATTTATTACAGGTACTTATATAGTGCTGTCAATTTACGCAGCACTTTACATATATATTGTACATTCACATCAGTCTCTAACCCTCAAGGGGCGTACAATCTAAGGTCCCTAACTTACATTCATAAATACACATACTAGGGACAATTTAAACAGGAGCCAATTAACCTACCAGCATGTCTTTGGAGTGTGGGAGGAAACTGGAATACCCGGAGGAAACCCACGCAGGCACAGGGAGAACATGCGAACTCCAGGCAGGTGGTGCCGTGGCTGGGATTTGAACCAACGACCCTAGTACTGCCAGGCGGAAGTTCTAACCATTTGTGCTGCCCAGGTTACATTTTGAATGACACTCAGTTATGCAACACTGTACCCAAATGAATTTTATATAATTTTTTTTAGACAGAGCTTTCCTTTGGTGGTATTTAATCACCGCTGGGCTTTTTATTTTTTGCTATATAATGAAAAAAGACCTAAACTTTTGGGGAAAAAAAACATGTTTTTCTTACTTTTTGTTATAAATTTTTGCAAAATAATCTTTCTTCATATATGTAGGCCAAAATGTATTCTGCTACATTTCTTTGGTGGATATAACCCAAATCAGTGTATATTATTTAGTCTGGGTGAACATTTTAAAGTCTACAAACTATGGTATATATATTTCCGAATTGATCAATCCTGATGTACTGACGGCCTATCTCATTTCTTGAGGCCCTAAATGCAAGAACAGTGCAAATACCCCAGAAAATAACCCTTTTTGGAAAGTAGATATTCCAAGGTATTAACATTTGAGTTATTCACAAAGTTGTCATTTTAACAAATTATTTCTCACACATAGAATTATTTCTCACACATAAAATTGGCATTATAATTACATACCAATATTTAAATAAAAATGCTAATCCCTTAAAACTACCAATTAGTGCATTGTGAAAACATCATTGTGAAAATGTGAACACAACTATATAAACCCTACAACTCAAAACATTTCAAATTGTCCATATAAAACGTTTTATTGTCCCTGCAAAATATTGGCAATCCAACCATGCACCCAACACCTGTGTCCAATGCGATAACCAATAATTCTTCACCACCAACGTGCGGTAAAATGAAAGGCTTACCAGATCCCATCACAATCAGAGCAAGTAGTGAAGGAAGCAGACATCATCAGGATCTCCGGATCTAATTCTAATTCAATCATATCATGTAAATCAGGTAGTGTTATAAAGGAGGCAAATCTCACAAGGATCTCCTTCTCAGACCCATAGGTTTTATGACAATACACACATATAAAGAGAATGAATTCCTCCCATAGTGTAGTAAGTTTTATTAAAAAGTATGCAAGACAAGACAAAGATCTACTCACATTAATAAATGCCACTCCAGGCACTGGATATTCGCACAGTGCTAAGAACTGCAGCACCGCCACTCTTTCTAACAAGGCCGGCGTGTGTTCCACAAACAGATTCCAGAACACCAGAAGTGGCACTCAATGGGAGCCGAAGCTGACAACAATGGCCAAACCTCAATGCTTTCCACAGAATCGTGTCATCAGGAGCTTCCTCAATGCATTTGGTGGAATTACGTCATCAGGAGCTTCCTGATTCCGCAAAGTGCATTGAGGTCTGGTGGTTGTCACTTCCGCACCTACGCTCAAGAATTAAAAGTATAAATAGTTGATAGAATTAAACATTAAATATGAGTACTTTCAAAAAAACTGATTTTAAACAATAAGAAAACACACCATAAATCAAAGACTAATCAACACAAAGAGCACAGTACAGGGGGAGTCAGGGGGCACAATACTGGGTTCACGAGGGCATAGTACAGGTTTGGGACACTGCCATCCCGGGACAGTTTAGTAAAAAGTGTGGCTGTCCCGGCAAATCCAGGACAGTTGCCAAGTATGATGTGATGCAAAATTATCATGGGGGCCCCATGCGCTTGGGGCCCCTGGGCAGTACCCAGAGATGCCCATGCATTCAGACAGCCATGTGACTACCTATCATATTTTTTGAGCCCCTGAAGTGCCAGGACAGAAGAGACACCCACATAATGACCACATTTTGGAAAGCAAACACTCCAAGGCATGTTCTGAAAGGCATAGTGAGTCTTTTGAAAATTTATATTTTTTGCGACAAGTTTTTGGCAAATTCAGGAAAAAACATGAAAGTATATTTTTTTACACAAAGTTGTCAATTATTAAGATATTTCTAATACACATCATGGCACATAGGGATGGACTGGATGTTCGACTTGAACATCGGCCGTTCGTATGTTCACCAAACACACGAACGGTAAGGGCGTCCATTGGGCTGTTCGCCTGTTGTGCCCCACAATGCACTGCGCTCTCACAGTGCATTGTGACTGGCCAAAGCAATGCATCTGACCACAGGTCAGTTGCAAGGCTTTGGCCAATCGCAGCACAATCACATCACCGCTAGTGCCACCCACTTGTTTACATCTGACCTGCAAATGTCAGAGTGCTCGGCGGGTGCGGACGGGCGTTGTTTTGGGGTTTTTTTTTTCGGCGAGTCAGCATCGTCGTGACACTGGACGCCATGATTGACGATGGATTACAATGATGAAAACATTTTTTGGGTTTTATTTTTTTTTCATAAAGGACATGTCAAAAACTTTGTTTTATTATTTGGTCAATAAAGGAACTTTTCAAAAGACTGGTCTCTTTATTTTTTTACTAAATTTAACCCTTTAATGAATGGGTAGGGGTCTAAGTACCCCTTACTCATTCACAAGGGGGGGCAGCATCAGGGAACCCCCTTATTTAAATAGGTACTCTGATGCTAATGAGCTCCCCTGCCTGCAGATCCCCACAGCCATTGGGCCAGGGTTGTGGGGAAGAGGCCCTTGTCCCCATCGGCATGGAGACACCGTCCCTGTGCTGAGGGCATGTGGCCTGGTAAGCAACAGGGATCGAAGGGGCACTCATTTATCCCCCCCTTTCCTGCCCTGCCAGACCTGTGCTCGGATCAAGGGTCTGGTAGGAATTTAGGGGGACCCCACATTTCCCCTCCATTTTTGGGGGTGGGGTTCCCCTGCAAAAGTCCTACCAGGCTTTACCTAGCAATGAAAAATGGCTGCCCCTTTAAAAATGGTACTTTTTGAAATTTTTTTCACTGATTCATGATTCACTCAGTACCTGAGTCCCCAAACCCCTTTTATGGCCAATAAGCCTTCAAAATGGAATTGAATTTACAAGTTTGAGTCTCATAGACTTGGATTAGGTTTGAAGTCGAATATTTATTAGATTTGAATGTTCAACCGCGAACTGAACACAGGGGTATTCGGCCCATCACTAATTCCATACTTAGAATTACACCCCAAAACACATTATGCTGCTCCTCTGAAGTATGGGGATACCATATGTGTGAGACTTTTTCACAATGTAGCTACACAGAGGGGCCCAAAATCCAAGGAGCACATTCAGGCTTTTCAGGGGCATAAATTACACATCTAATTTCCTGCCTACCTATCACATTTTTGGAGGCCCTGGAGCACCAGGGCAGTGGAAATACCCACAAAATGACCAGATGAGGGAACACAAACACCCCATTGTAGGACGTACGGGGACATTCTCCCTGAACAACACTTGCCCTGCTCCGCCATTTATTTTTAGTGGCTGGGTGGGAAATGGTTAAAGCCTATAGCTTACTGTGTATCCATACTGACACAAATAAGTGGTCCTTGACCGGACCTGAAAAAAAAACAGAAGTATATGCACTCAGACATACATAAATACAAGTCCTCACTGACACACCTGTGTAGGGCTGCACACTACCAAGAATGAGCATATTTTTGTGGTAGGTAGCACAGGCGGATGTGATCAACCATGGCCAGCAAGCCTATACAAATCAATGATGCTGGCAGGCAGCCGCAGATGTCCACTCAGTCTGTGATTACATATGGTTAAGGACACATGAGTGGCCCTGGGCGCAACCTTTCCACCTTTCTCCAAACTGTCCAGGGCCGCTTATCTGTCCCTAACCACATGAAACCACTCAATAAGTGATTATATAAGAACAGCTGTGGAACAGCTGTGGCCAAATGACAACCTGTCATTGATTTGTACAGGCTTACTGGCGGCATCTGATCACATCCTCCTGCATTCCTTCTAACTTTCTGTGATGAGAAAGAGGGACACCTTCTAGCACAATGTATTTAGGCAATAGACACAACCCTGACATTACCCCCAGTTATGTAAACCTTTAAGAATGTATATGCCAAAAATGATTGGATAAAGCCAGGATTTTTCTTTACACTGGCTTTTTAAAATAGAAAACAAAATAATTAAACAATAGGATGAACGTTTTAGCGCAGAATAACCCTTTTCGTAGTCAAATAGTACATTTTCATAGAAATCTGTACAACAGACCAAAACGAGGGACAACTGAGGAGGAAAGAGGGACAGAGGGATTTACTTCCAAAAGTGACAGTTGGGAGGTATACAGATGTGCTACTGCTGCACAAATATGCCCAATCTTGATGCTATGTGACCCTGCATGGTCATTTGAATGAAGCCTTAATATACAGTACTTATATATAGTGCATTTTAGTTAGATGTTTGTAACATTCTTTTATCCAATGCAGTGGAACGTGCAAAAAAAACCCAGCAAGTGGCAGCCACTCAAATAAGGAGGAAGGGACCACACTTTTCATAAACACCTTGATGTGGCTTCACGTATACAGTATGTGCATTTCTGCTCCAAAAAAACCCCCTCTGCTTTTAATATAAATGTTGGAAAACAGTTTATGGTTTTCTGGCTAGATGCCATGGAGGCTGCGGAAATTTTGTAATGTTCATATGTTCTTAAAGCATAAACCAACAATAGTATATGTCACACAATAGAAATGTTATATACAAGAGAACATGCCCCCTAAAAAAAAAAAAAAATATATATATATATATATATATAAATATAGAAAATATAAAACCATGTCTTAGTTATTCCATGTGTGGGAGTAGAGGGAGCTAGTCTAGAAGGAATGGAAAACTAAAGGTCAGACCAGACCATGGAGAGTTCATAGGAGTCAATTTAGTAGGATGTGCACTTGTATAGGCAGCTCCACCAGAGACTGGAATGATCTCTGCAAAACGGAAAAGAAACATGGAAAGGGGGAGGGGGCAGACTGGGTTGGGTGGCACCTAAGTGCAGCATAAAGGGACATCATTATTAACCACTTGCCCTCCAAAAGATTTACCCCCCTTCCTGACCAGGCCATTTTTTGCGTTACTTTAAATGACAATTGCGCGGTCATGCAACGCTGCACCCAAATTAAATTTACATCCTTTTTTTCCCATGAATAGAGCTTTCTTTTGGTGGTATTTGACCGCCGGTGCATTTTTTATTTTTATTGCGCTATAAAAAAAAAAGACCAACAATTTTGAGAAAAAAACTATATTTTTGACTATTAAACATGTCCAGTAAGAAAATGTAAAAAGCTAATTTCATCATAAATTTAGGCCAAAATGTATTCTCAAATGTATGTATGTCTTTGCAAAACAAAATCCCAATACGTGTAAATGAATTGGTTTATGTGAAAGTTTCAGCGTTTACAAATTATTATTATTATTATACAGTATTTATAAAGTGCCAATAGTTCGCTCAGCGCTGTACATTACAAAGGGGGACAGAACATGTGACAGAACAATACCAATACAATGCAAAACATGAGGGGATCGAGGGCCCTGCTCTTTCGAGCTTACAATCTAGATGGCGGTATATATACTGGGATTTTTTTTTAATTGTTTTTAATAGTAATGGCAGTGATCAGCGACTAATAGCGGGCATTCAGCAGGCATTCAGCAGGCATTCTGACACTGGGGGGAACTGACTTGGTGTCACTGATATCCCCAGTGACAACAATACAGTAATCAGTGCTAATAAAAAGCACTGACACTGTACTAATGGCACTGGGCAGGAAGGGGTTAACATCTGGGGTGAGCAAAGGATTAACTGTGTGCTGTTTAACTGTGGGTTGTGTGAGTGCTTTCCACTGTACTGTAAGCACACTGCTTTGTATGGCTCTGCTATGCAGAGCCATGCAAAGCAGTGTGCAGGAGCTGATAGGGGAGAGATCTGTATTGTTTACATAGAGTTATCTCCCTTTGTTGGTCATGCTCCACAATCACTGGGTGTCGGCGAGTAATCACCAGCAGGGACCTGGTGACTGACAGACAAAGCCACAAATAGCGGCATGGGTAGGGCGCATGCGTGGCTCGTGCGCCCCCCCACTTGTAAATTTAAAATCTTGTGTATATATATATATGTCATTTTGTGCACCCCTGCCGCCCTGTAGCAGTATATCTGCTATGGGGGGGGGGACTGGGTTGAGTGGCAGCTAAGTGCAGCCTAAAAGGACATAAAATTCAAAACCTTGTGTATATATATATATATATATATGAGCTTTTGTGCACCCCTGCTGCCCCATACCAGTATATCTGCAAGAGGGTGGCGGGATAGCGGTTAATAAATCAAATTATATCAAAGCGGTTAATAAATCAATAAATGCAAATGCACATGTACTTAATGCGCTTATCATGGATCACGAGCCAATGATATTGCACAGAGTAGCCCAGATCCCCCTCTTCTGGGGTCCCCCACTGGTGCTCTGAGCTCTTCCTCTTCCTAGTGTGCCCCTTCTGAGTGTGATCACAAGTTGCGCTCTGTCTGTCTCCTGAAACACAGTGCGACTCAGCCCTGCCCCCTAGTCACTGGCTTTGATTGACAGCAGGAGGAGCCAATGGCTCCCGCTGCTCTCACTGAGTCCAATGAGGAGGGGGAGAGAGAGCAGTACTGCTGCTCTCAGTTCCAGTACTGGATCGAGATCAGGTTCAGGTACGTTTTTTTTGGGGGGGGGGGTGAAATGTGAAACTGCACGTAAATGTTTTTTTTACCCTAATGCAGACAATGCATTAAGGTGAAAAACCTAAAGCCTTTACAACCACTTTAAAATGATGCTTGGTACTATTATACTAGAATTTCTCAATGACGTGTCACATTCTGGGACAGTAACATTCTCTCATGCTGTGACAATGTAATGCAGAACAGAATCAGAGCAGGTAAAACATTCTGAGATTGGATGGCTGACTCACACAACTAGATTTTCTCATCATTTTATAGGTTGTTTCATTTCTCCTTTGGCAGCAAGAAGGTTAAATGCTGCCAATTGCAATTTAAACTCTCCAATTCCTGTGTCTGGTATTCTTATTTCTTCAATTTGTTGAGCTGACAGTAATGATTTATTGTCCTGCTCACTGTAATATGTGTATCATTTTAGCCTTAGCTTCAGCGAGAGAGAGAGAGCCTTGCTCTGGCAGATTTTGGCCTGTGCACACACTGTATTCTTTAATCCCCATTAATAGCCATTATTTTCTCTTAGCTTAATCTTTTTTGAAACTTTCAATGTCGCAGTCGCCTCTGAAGATTTCTACAAACCCCCGAAGAGCAAAGAGGATTGAAGGAAAGTTCAGAAACCTTTGTTTGGATCAGCATAAGAATTTATTCCTATTATTTATTCCTATTCCTTTACCCATCAATAAAGGCAAACATGAAATATGCTTCTGTGCACATTGCAAAGGAAAAGCTTGATTCCCTTTATCCTGGAGGGACAGATATTGGAAAGCTGTTTTGTTAGCATGCTGTTTTTACACATTTAGGTGAAACAACCATTTTCATATATTATACTGTAATTAGCAGCTATGCCACTAGTTGGTAGAGTATGTTTTGTCTAATGTTTGCATAATATTATGTTCTTCCTACATACTAAGGCAGCCCATACATGACTGTATTTTTTAATACTTAAAGTGGAGTTCCACTCACCCATTTCACTGGCCATCCTGTATTCCAGGCGCCGGCATCTTCAGTGTGGGCACCCGGCTGTGACAGCTTGTGGCTTCACAGCTGGGTGCCCACTGCGCATGTGTGAGTAGTGCTGCGCTTCCTGAATGGCCCCTCATCTTCTGGGACCTGTCACTTGTCCCACAAGACTTCAGGGAGGGAGGATAGGGGTACAACTTCCGTTTCTGATTGCCTACACGATTGCAGCGAAAGTGGGAGCAGGGTACCTATCAAATTTGGGTACCCATTCCCCCCCACTCCCCAAAGGTGCCAATCCTTAATGGGGAGCAGGGGACCAATATTTAAAGCGGAACTTCCCCTTTTGGGTGGAACTCTGCTTTAACCACTTGCCCTCCAGAGGATTTACCCCCCTTCCTGACCAGGCCATTTTTTGCGATACGGCGCTGTGTTACTTTACCTGAAAATTGCGCGGTCATGCAACACTGCACCCAAATTAAATTTACGGCCTTTTTTCCCCCACAAATAAAGCTTTTTTTTGTGGTATTTGCTCACCTGTGTGTTTTTTTTATTTTTTACGCTATAAACAAAAAAATACCAACAATTTTGAAAAAAAAAAACTATATTTTTGACTATTTGCTATTAAACATGTAAAGTAAATTAAAAATTTAAAAAAATCAAATTTCATCATAAATTTAGGCCAAAATGTATTCTGTGACATGTCTTTGCTAAAAAAAAATCCCATTATGTGTAAATTAAATGGTTTATGTGAAAGTTATAGCGTTTACAAATGGCTGTACAGATAATGGAATTTTGTTTTCTTTTTTACTAGTAATGGCAGCAATCAGTTACTTATAGCGGCAGACATTCTGACACTGGGGGGAACTGACTTATTGTCACTGACATCCTCAGTGACACCAATACAGGGATTAGTGCTAATAAAAAGCACTGACACTGTACTAATGGCACTGGGCAGGAAGGGGATAACATGAGGGGCTATCAAAGGGTTAACTGTGTGCTGTTTTACTATGAGGGCTGTGTGTGTTTCACTGTAAGCACACTGCTTTGTATGGCTCTGCAGAGCCACACAAAGCAGTGTGCAGGAGCTGACAGGAAGAGATGTGTATTGTTTACATATAAATCCTGTATAAATCCTGTACAATAATAGGTCTCTCCCTTGTTGGAAATCCTCGGTGATTGCCGTGTACCTGCGGGGAATCACCGCCTGGGACCCGCTGGTTGACAGCCGAGGCCACGAATGGCGATGTGGGTAGGGCATGCGCGCACCCCCTACCCGGAACTGAAAAATCACGTATATATGCATATATATATATATATGTGATTTTGTGCACCCATGGTGGCGCGGAAGCGGTTTTAACCACTGGATTAATTAATTAAAAAACCAAACAAACCTGAGTCCCCTATCCACACACTAGATATGGTTGGGGGAATATCTCCCAGTGAGCTATTGTGTGCTGACAGTGGGGAGACTTCACAATACACTGATCAGCACTGCCAATGCTAGTCGACAGCTCTCTTCGTGTGGAAATTTTCCAACAGAGTAGTTGAACAGAAATCGATCAGTAGAATGATTTCTGTACAACCAGCATACTCATACATAAATCAAAATTCAGCTGGTCCCTACTGAACCTGCCAAATATCGATCAATGTATGGCCAACTTTAGAGTGTTACTAAACCCAGGAGCCTGCATTCCCTATATCTGGTCCCCCACAGTACACAGAACATAGAAATGCAATTATTTATTAAATATAAACTGCTAAATACCTTTTCTCCTCAGCAGTTAGAGCAGTCTTGTTTCTTCTATCAGTGTCCAGCTAAGCACTGGTTAAAGCTTGTAGGAGGAGTTTTCTTTCTGCTCTAGGAGGATGCAAAACTCCTGACCTCTGATTGGCCCTGTGCTGATCACATGCACTCTCCCAGGAAAAGAAAAAACCTTTCTAGCAATACACACTATACTGAGCATGTGCATGTGGCTACGGGTTCAGTCTGTCTTATCAGGTGGACATCTGAACAAAAGGAGGGGCAGAGAAAACAGGCTCAAAAGGCCTTTTACACAAGGCAGAGGATTAACCCCTTAGGTTCACAGTGAGCATAACAAGCATGCTTTACTGCATATACAGACTGATTTTACTGTTGTGGGTTTAGTAACACTTTAATGGTTAGAATGTTTTATGCAACTAGTGCAGCACTCAAAAAACAAACGTGAATAAAGCGAACAAGCATAAGTGACATGAATAAAACACAAAAATAAAAGTGACAAAACAACATATACCACACAGCCACAAACATCCATCCGTTGACTCCGAACTTTTAATATTTTTTTGATATTTGTTGGACACTCAATGTTTTTGGGTATGTGTTATTTTATCACTTTTATGGTTTAATGGTGTTACTTCTGCTAGTTCACTTTCATCACGTTGGTTTTCTTAATGCTGCACTAGTTGCGTAAATTATTTGAGAGGGTTTGGCATATTGACCTTGAGTGCCAGCAGCTCTTCATCCCACTGAGCGCTGATTCTACCTACTATTTCTGTAATGGTTTGAATGTGAGTTCTTGTCTCTGTGTTCCTGTTGTTTTCCAATAAAACATGAAGGGTTCAGCAGAATCTTGATTGGTAAGAGCCATATCTGCATCATCTTTCCAATAGGGTGTAGGCCCAACTGCAGCCAAAGTGCTTAAAGTGGTTCGAAAGGCTCCAGGTTTTTTATCTTCATGCATTCTATGACAGACCTGTCATTCGCTTGCTCTGCGGGGATCAGTGGAGAGACCCCCCCCCCCGCTGAGCAAGCGGATCCGCTAAATGGGTCCGCCCATGTGAAAGGACCCATACCTATACTGCAATCATTCACAGGCAAACTCACAGAGGAGGAAAAACATCTGTTCCACTTACAGTAAACGAGGATTCAGCAATCAATCTTTCTCCATCCAATTTCTAGTAGGTCCAATTATTAATATATATATATATATATATATATATATATTTTTTACAATTTTGTTTGAATATAGCTCTATGTTTGTTCCAAACATGCTTGAATCCACTTACTGTTGACTGACTCTACCTCTGCTGGAAGTCTATTCCAAGCACCAACTACCCATTCAGTAAAATTGTATTTTCTAAGATTCGTTTTGAACTTTCCCTATTGCTAGCTTTAGATCACATCCCCATGTTCTTGGCTTCATATTGAAAGTACTGCTTTCCTCAACCTTATTCTCCTTCTTGTTGTATGTAAAGGTTTCAGCCATATCTCATCTTTCCCTTCTTCCCTTAAAGGGGTTCTAAAGCCTTAATGCATTTTGTGCATTAAGATGAAAAACCTAATGTGTGCAAAATCCCCCCCAGCTCTCCTTATATTTACCTGAGCCTGATCTGATCCAGCGATGTGTACGTGAGCAGCGGCTCTTGCGCTGTCTCCATCCTCCCTGGGGAGATTGATGGCAGAGGGAGCCATTGGCTCCTGTGGCTGTCAATCAAATGCTGTGCCAAGCGAGCAGGGGGTGGGACTGATCCGCCCACTCTGTGTCAATAGAGAATTTCCATGAGGGCACTTGCCAAAGAGGAGGAGTCTGAAGCACCAGTGGAGGACCCCAGAAGAGGAGGACTGGGGTATGTATGACATGTTTGTTAGTTGAAAAAAGAAAGCCCAAACAAGTACCTGGTTTTGATAGGTACCCGCTTCCACTTCAGGTCAGATTGCTCCGACAATCCGAGTGAAAGTTTAGCCACCCCTTTTTCCCTTGATTTGCAATAATCTGAAATCAGTACCCCAAATCCTATTCCTCTGTAGTGCTGGCCAACACTGTACCCCCAATATTGTACTCTGTCAAGGGATCGTTTTTCTCCAGGTGCAATATTTTATATATAAATATTGAACTGCGGTTTTCACTGCTTTGACAAATCTTCCAGAAATGTCAAATCCTACTCCATGTTATAGACACCACCAGGGATATCAACCCTATTTGTCATCTGCAAAAAGTCGTACCTTACCCACCAAACCTTTCGTCATATCGCCTACATATACTGTAGATAAAACTTAACAGGACCTAGTATAGAGCCTTGTGGTACAACACTAGTGACTGGCCTCTGTTCCAAATAAACGTCAATAACAACCACATTCTGGTATCCTTTAGCCAACTGTGCATCCACTGAACAACCAGGGGTGTATTTACCACAAGGCACTTGCCTAGGGAGGCATTTTTCAGGGGGGCAGCACCTCCCCCCCCGAAGAAGGGATGAAGAAGGGACATGCATGCCATGGGAACCATGTGGGATCCAAGAGAGTCTGTGGGCTGCTTGATGGTGTATGTAGAGCCTTACTCCCATCTTTCTCTCTATCGCAGGGGGTGGGGGGTAGTGGAAGGCTTTCCCGAGTGGGGGGTAGGGGTGTTGTTGGTCAGTGTCAGGATTTCTTCACAGGAGGGGAAGGGGAGGTGGTGTTGGTCGGTGTCCGTTGGGGCAGACGATTTTTCTGTTGCCTAGGGCAGCGCAGAACCTAAATACACCACTGTGAACAACCCAAGGGATAAGTCCTAGCTCAAGATTGACTGCAATCCCAGTTGGTGTATGTGTGTGAAAAGATCCAGATTGCACATCCTCTGGGTGGTATGTTGCTACCAGTTGAAGTCTCATCTAAGTGGATCAGGTGTTTGTAGTACTAGCATGACTGCATATTCAGATAAAATGCTTTTTTTATAAATACAATGTTGCATTTTTCCCAGTTCATAGGATAACATACAAGATACATTAGTTAAATCATCTTTTTTGCCATGATAAAGAGACTTCCTTCTGTGGTTTGGTACATAGATCCATGCATTTATTGAGCTTTAACCCTCATAGCGGTGAAGTGTTACATTGCCTTGGCGTGCAGATTAGTCCACATATCTGCTCATTTTTCTTGTACAATACAGGTGTCCAGTTTATCATCAAGCCAGAGCATGGGGGCTTGAAATACATACTGTATGTATTCACTCCTGGATATATGCCCCATTGTATCACTAACTGATTAGTCTTCCAGGAGAATTTTTAGACAATTGTCTATTAATTATAAGAGGGGAGGGGGGGGGGTTGCTATATTGGCACTGGCATAGGGCCAGAGGTCCCAATGGCCTCCCTGCTACATTCAGTTTTACACCTGGACAGGAGGAGCAGCGGAGCAGCGTATACAGGAACTGATCCCCTCCATTTTCCTCCTGCAGCCAATGAAAGCCTACTTCTCCTCCTGTCCCTCCCACTGCTATGCAGCAGCTGCAGGAGGAAAATGGAGGAGAACAATTCCTGTATATGCCTCCCCTCACATCCAGGTTACTCTTATTTCTGCTGCCCGGGACCCTGAGTGCTCCTTTGCCAGCTTCCCCTTTCTCCTCTCCAGCCAGCTACTGTGGGGGATGTTTAAGAATGGAGAGTGGAGAAGGGACTGTAAATATGTAATTCCTTTTCTGAATAAACACAGTGAGTGATGGATAATGATCACTTGCGGTGTTCATTCACAACTGAAGAGGAGTAAACTGTGTTAGCTAGACTTCAGTTTGTGA